>NC_090050.1:22143067-22158067 GCF_038355195.1 Osmerus mordax
CTACACGCAAACACACTGGCACACAAACACACATACTCCCACATCCTGTGTCGGTGATGCAAACCTAATATGGAGAGATCCTAGTGGATACCAGCTGGGTTTGGCTCCATGTCTCCACCAGCTCAGGGTTTCTCCTAACACTTCCCTCTGCTGCTGTCTGCTCTGCTCTGCTGGAGAAGGTCTCTGGTGACCCTGCAGCCCTGCCCCAGACCTTGTGGAGCCCTGCCTTGTCCTTATGGTCTAAACAAGGGTTCTCCAACCCTGGTCCTCGAGGGCCGCTGTCCTGCATGTTTTAGATGTTTCCCTGCTCCAGCACACCCGTTTCAACTGAATGGGTTGTTATAAAGCTCTGTGGAAGCCAGGTAATGACCATTCATTTGAGTCAGGTGTGCTGGAGCAGGGAAACATCTAAAACATGCAGGACAGCGGCCCTCGAGGACCAGGATTGGAGAACCCTGGTCTAAAGGAGCACGCGTGTGTTGGAGGAACAGTAAGAGATCTTTCTCGACGTCCCCCAGTTGCGTCTCAGACCTAGGAAGACCAGGAAGTCCCCTTGGTCCGGTGGCAGAAGGATGTTTTTGTTTGCGGTTCGATCCTGACCTGAGATGGTCTGTACTTACTGTGTTTCCTTGGGAACTGTCTCCCTGGGATCTGAGAGGTGAACCAGAGGCAGAAGCTATAGTTGCTTAACCGTTTCCACGGAGACCAACACATATATACTGGTGTGTGTGTGTGTTTGATTCTCTAACCCAGACTAGTTTATGATGTAGGCTACAGTGTTTAAACACAACTGCAGTGTTCTATATACTAGTTCCCTCCTAAAAATATGGATGTTCCTCCTCTTCTCCCTTTCTCTATCTCTTCCTTCATTCCTTCCTTCCTCTCCTCCCTCCCTCACACTCCTCCCTCACCCTTCTTCTTCTCCTCCCATCTCCTTTCCTTGCTTCCTCACTCTTCTCCTCCCTCTCCTCTCCTCACTTCTCCTTTCCTTCCATCTCCTCCCTCCCTCTCCTCTCCTCCATCTACTCTCTCTCTCCTCCTCCTATCTCTCTCTCTCTCTCTCTCTCTCTCTCTCTCTCTCTCTCTCTCTCTCTCTCTCTCTCTCTCTCTCTCTCTCTCTCTCTCTCTCTCTCTCTCTCTCTCTCTCTCTCTCACAGTGAGTACGACAGCACCACCCACTCCAACCTGTCTCTGAGCTAACCTGAGTGGGTGTACAGGCCACCCCAAAATGAGACCAGTCTCCTTATCCAGCCAATAATATTCCCCATGCCGCGGTTGTTATAGTAACCAGAGAACATGTTGTGCATCGTGACTCATCGAGCGGTTCTTAATTTCCCTACGTTGCTCATATACAAACATACTTTATTAACTTTCTCTCTCCTCCTCCTCCTCCTCCTCCCTTCTACCCTCCTCCTCCCCTCTCTGTGAGCTGTTTGTTGAGAGATACAACGCAGTCCTCTCCTGCACTGTTTCCCTGCTCCCTGACACAGTGCAGGACGCAGCAGGACGTCAACAACCCCTGCGTCTGATGGTTTCATTCATGAGAGACAAATCAAATAACCCTGGAGTCTGACAGAGACTGTGTTCACTCTCTTCCCCGCTCAGCTTTCTGGGGAGTTATCCTCACGGATGATGAACTGCTAATGTGCATCGAGTCAGGAGTTGGTAAACACTGATGTAAACAATGAGGATCACAGGGTCGTAGGCATGTTATGGGCATAGGTGCGCTTGGAAGTTTGTGATAACAATGATGATGTGTTTTATATGTACTGTGTAAAAAGAGACAAGGCTGGAGATGCAGACACACCTGGCTGAAGGAAGAGGTGCACTTGATTTATCTCCCTGGCTGAAAAAGGAGCCATGGGTGGCGCCTCATACTGTATGTGCAAACAACCAATCTCACCCTGTGCACCCTGAGACATAAATCACACCCACCTCCCAGTCCTCAGGCAAGGTTTTCACTCGGAGCTGCAGTCATTAGACCAAAGTGTGTGTTCTAAGAAGATGGAGTTTTAATGACCAGTAAACTACAAGTACCAGGCTTCTAGCTTACAGCCCTACACTGTTGCCTGTGTGTTGCTTCATTCTGTATTGTATAGAGTTTTTATAGCTGACAGAATAAAAAAGAGAACAGAATAGAAAAAGTTAATTGTCTACGCAGGTGGAAAGTTGTATTTTCCATGTGTAATGAGCTGTAGGCCTAGATGCTCCTCTGTCCTCCACGATGTTAATCAGGTCCGATGGTAGCTACTTGCGCATGCCGTGGGGCGGGGGGGGGGGGGGACCAGAGAGCTCTCTGATTGGCTGTGATAATGCAAAGGATTTTTTCCCCCTACAATCCTCAATTGTGTGGTGTCATTACGATACGGTACACCAATGAAAGCGAGCAAGCGTCTGGCCGAATCGTTTCGTGTATGCCTTCGGAGGATTAAAATGTAAAAATCGGTTGGAACGGTCCCTCATGTCTTTGGTCTCCCACTGTTTTAAAATCAGTTATGAAAAAAAATATATCCTCCTGTGGGTCCCTGGCCTAAAAGACAGCTAGTGCTGTCAACATTTCGTATTGTGTCCAGTCAGACAGTACAGAGTAATGTTATGCTAGCTGTTCAGGTAGCAACAGTGTGTGTCTGCCTGCAGTCTGGGCATCTCCCTGCAGACTGGCCTGATCCGCTGTGTGAACACACCGGCCCCTCTGGTGTCTCATTCGAGATGTGCTTGTCCTCGCTTTCTATGACTCACTGTTGCAGCCAGCAACAGGAAATATAAACTAATAAAATCGAGCTTGCAGTTGGAACTCTCCGCCTGGCTCTCCTGATGGAGGTGAAACACCGTATTTGCATACGTAGGATTTGTTTATTTGAGCTCTTGTATCTTCAGGGAATTGAGAGAAAACACTTTTCGGAGGTGATAGAAAAAAAGCTGATGTCTATAATGAGAGTCCTTAGCTGGTCTTTATGCTTGTTTGTGCTTAGCAGGGCAACAATTGTGTGAGTGTGCATGTGTGCGTGTGTGTTTTGTGTCGCAAAATTAAAGTAGCTATGTGTACCTTATCTCTCCACACTTTTATGTTTGTCTACAATATTTGTTTATGCACACATTTATTTAATATTCTGATGCTCCCCCAAGCTAATCTTGAACAGGAGTGTGTGTGTGTGTGTGCATTTGTCTGTGTGTGTGGGTGTGGGTGTGTGTTGGGTGTTAAGAGGACTGTGAAAAAGCACACAGAACTGTGTGAGTGTGTCTGCCTCTATGTGCACCAAGAAACAGCTTTCTTACTGATTTTCAAGCAGTTGTTGGTGCAGCAGAGTTTGAAGCAGATGTGTGTGTTGTGGTTCTATTCTGAGCTGTTTCTCTGTGGTTCCTGTGAGATGATGTGTGGTTGTGGTCTATTCTGAGCTGTTTCTCTGTGGTTCCTGTGAGATGATGTGTGGTTGTGGTCTATTCTGAGCTGTTTCTCTGTGGTTCCTGTGAGATGATGTGTGGTTGTGGTCTATTCTGAGCTGTTTCTCTGTGGTTCCTGTGAGATGATGTGTGGTTGTGTGGTCTATTCTGAGCTGTGTTTCTCTGTGGTTCCTGTGAGATGATGTGTGGTTGTGGTCTATTCTGAGCTGTGTTCCTCTGTGGTTCCAGTGAGAAGTTCATGGTCAGACTGAACAAGAACGGACGGCCCCAGGAACCCAGAGAAGGCCGACCGCCTGTGCGCTCTCTTCACGGTAAGTGCTCTGCACACACACAAACACACACACATCCTCACACATTCACCTACACACACACACTCATCCTCACACACATTCACCCACACACACAAACTGCCTGTGCTCTTTTCACAGTCTCCTTCACACCACACACACACACACACTTGTTACACCCCGCCATCACTTGTGTGGAATGTGTGCTTCATGGTTCTCAGTATGCATGTTCCTCTGCAGGATCTGAGCAACAAGGACATGAAGAGAGATCTCTACATCGTGTCCCAGGGTCATCAGGACGGGTGAGACACTGCTCCCCTTTAACCCTTGTGTTATCTTCGGGTCATTCTGACCCATCAGTCATTGTGACCCACCGTCGTATTGCGACAACTTTACCGCATACAAAAAAGTGAAGCATTTTCTTTTTAACCGTCGGGCTGTCTCAGACCCCCCAAGTGCGAAGGTTTAAAAGAAAATGATTTTTATTTGTTTTTGTATTTGGTAAAATTGGGTAAACACAACGATGGTTCGTTATGAACCTTTGGGTCATGTGACCCGAAGGCAGCACAAGGGTTAAGCTGTCTGAATGCACACACACACACACCCTCGCACGCACACAGACACACACCTTCATACACACTCACTGTAATGTATTTGTTCATTTGGAAGATAGGGACGCTCTCTTAGGTCTATCCCATCAGAATCAGAATTCGGTTTATTCGCCATGTATGTTATACAAACAACACGGAATTTACTGTGGCAGGGGAGGTGCAAAACAACTAAACATATACAGATCTTAAATTAAGTAAAAGTACAAAAGTTTAACTATTTCTAAAGAACTAAACAATCTAAGAATACAACAATTTAAATATAAAATAAAATATATATAAAAATAAGAATAATGAGCAGCGTGAATGGTCAACATATAGTGCAATCGGATACTGAGATAAAGTGGCTTATGCATACTGAATTGCCATTAGATGGACTTATAATAGTTAAATAAGTGAATGAATGTCAATGGGAGTCCTTGGCCTTGTTGAAGAGGCCAGTAGCAAGATGGAAAGGAAACTGTTCTTATGGCGTGAGGTTTTGGTCCTGATGGACCGCAGTCTTCTACATGTGTGTGTTCACATGTTGTGTGTGTGTGTCCACGTGTGTGTGTGTGTGCCCACAGTGTCGCATGCTGCTGAATGACTCCAAGAAGGGCCCAGCCCATGTGACCACGTGTGTGTGTGTGTGCCCACAGGTCGCATGCTGCTGAATGACTCCAAGAAGGGCCCAGCCCATGTGACCACGTGTGTGTGTGTGTGCCCACAGGTCGCATGCTGCTGAATGACTCCAAGAAGGGCCCAGCCCATGTGACTTACCGCCGCCCGCACGGCTGTGCTGTGCTGGCCATGAGCGACGTCTGCAGACCCATCTCAGAGCTGAAGGAGGAGAAGGACTTTGTCCTCAAAGTCTACACGTGAGGAGCCTCACATACACACACACACCTCACATACACACACACACACTCACAGACCATCTCAGAGCTGAAGGAGGAGAAGGACTTTGTCCTCAAAGTCTACACGTGAGGAGCCTCACATACACACACACTCACTCACAGACCATCTCAGAGCTGAAGGAGGAGAAGGACTTTGTCCTCAAAGTCTACACGTGAGGAGCCTCACATACACACACACACACTCACAGACATTTACATTTACATTTAGTCATTTAGCAGACGCTCTTATCCAGAGCGACTTACAGTAAGTACAGGGACATTCCCCCCGAAGCAAGTAGGGTGAAGTGCCTTGCCCAAGGACACAACGTCATTTTGCACAGCTGGGAATCGAACTGGCAACCTTCAGATTACTAGCCCGACTCCTTCACCACTCAGCCATCTGACACACCATGGGCGGACTTCTCAGCTCTTCAGTAAAGGGATCTTTCCCAGGGTGCATTGCGGTGGGCTTGTCATCATTCTCTCTCAGGGCAGATCCATATCAGTGTTGTCACCATCCAGACAGTTTGTCTCAGGAGATACTAGTATACAGTAAACTTCACAACCAAGGCTTGCGGAGCTGGCCTGAATTTCTAGCTACAAACCCCCCTTCCTCTCACTGTACCAGTCCCAGTTACTTACCTTGAGGGCCTAGAACGTTCTCATTATAGAGAACTACCTCCCTAATCAGACCAAACTCATTAAACAGCATTACCTATCCGACAACAGTCATTAGCTACAACCATTTATGTGCTGTGTTGGACTTTAGCCTCTGAATGTGTGCACTGTAGAATCTCCATGCTCCAGTTATCTGCTGAGTTGAATACTAATGCCAGATATTCTCTATCCTGCTCTCCTTCTCTCCTTCAGCTGTCTGTTCACCAGCATGTATCTCTCTGTCTGCTCGCGTCTTTCCCTCTCTGTCTCTCTCTGTCTCTCTCTGTCTCTATCTGTCTCTCTCTCTCTGTCCCCCTCTCTCTCTTTCCCTCTCTGTCTCTCTCTGTCTCCCTCTGTCTCTCTCTCTATCCCCCTCTCTCTCTTTCCCTCTCTGTCTCTCTCTCTGTCTCTGTCTCTCTCTGTCTCTCTCTCTGTCCCCCTCTCTCTCTTTCCCTCTCTGTCTCTCTCTGTCTCTGTCTCTCTGTCCCCATCTCTTTTTCTCTTTGTCTCTCTCATTATCTTCTTCCTTTCTCTCCCCAGATGTAACAATGAGAATGAATGGTATCAGATACATGAAAACATCATCCGCAAGTCCAGCACCAAATACACAGCCCCAAGCACCAACTACGGTAGGTGTGTGTGTGTGTGCGCTTGCGTGTATGCATTCGTGCGTTTGTGTACCACATTTGCAATTGCCTGAATTGGCCTGTAGCCATAGAAACAGACTGTGAGTTCTGTCAGAAAGGAAGGGGGGATAAAGAGGCTGTGAGGGAGGATGCTAGGAGGAGGGAGGGAGGGAGGCTGAAGGAAGGAGTGATGGATGGTCCTGCTAGGAAACTCACTGTGAGTCTCTGAGTCGCAGAACCACCAGGAACGGATCTCATTTATAAGCCTACACACACACACACACACACACACACACACACAGCCACGCACGCACTCACATGCACATAAAGTACTAGTGGTTGTGGGTGTGCTTCAAAACAACAGAAGTATGTTGTCTGCTATAAGAGCTCATTGTTCTGTCCCAAAGCCCTGTAAGAGCCAGACTATAAAGTCCAGAACCCATCAGATGCATGGTGGGAATGGAAGCCGTCTGCTTCCTAGAACCTGTCTAACCACATCAAACCATATAGCGCTGCGTCCCAGAACCCCACAGCAGGAAAGGACGTAGGCCAGTCTAGAGGGACTGTGTGTGTGTCCACGTCTACAGCTCCAACACATTAGCTCTAGTTTCCTGTCTGTCACAACGAAGGATCTGACAGCCCAGGTCGAGACTGCAGAGATCCTGCTGCTCCTGCTGGGCTCTTTTTCGGCTTCGCTGCTGCGAGTCATAAAAGAATCTCACCGACAAATAGTCCCCTCACGTCTCTGCTAGGGGAACATCTGTGTCATCGGGGATAATGTGGCAGCCGGTCTGTTAGAATCATGGAGCAGGAGGAGAGCAGGGGCAGCACAGAGGGGTGGAGCAGGAGGAGAGCAGGGGCAGCACAGAGGGGTGGAGCTGGAGGAGGGCAGGGGCAGCACAGAGGGGTAGAGCTGGAGGAGAGCAGGGGCATCACAGAGGGGTGGAGCTGGAGGAGAGCAGGGGCATCACAGAGGGGTGGAGCTGGAGGAGAGCAGGGGCAGCACAGAGGGGTGGAGCAGGAGGAGAGCAGGGGCAGCACACCGGGGTGGAGCTTTAGGAGAGGAGCACAAAGTAAAGGAGTTATAAGATGCTGGGGCTTTAGTGGGCACAGTCTACATGGCCAGTCAATGAGCCAAACACCTAATACATCTTACATTTAGTCATTTAGCAGACGCTCTTATCCAGAGCGACTTACAGTAAGTACAGGGACATTCCCCCGAGGTAAGTAGGGTGAAGTGCCTTGCCCAAGGACACAATGACATTTTGCACGGCCGGGAATCGAACTGGCAACCTTCAGATTACTAGTCCGATTCCCTAACCGCTCAGCCACCTGACTCCCTTCTCCTGATCTTCCTGTCTTTCTCTCTCCCCCTTCCCCTCTTTCCCTCCATCCCTCAGGTCTGATCATCTCTCTCCAGCTCCTGAGAGGAGAGATGGAGCAGGTTCGCAGAGAGAACCCCATGATCTTCAACAGGGGCGTGGCCATCACTCGCAAGCTGGGCTTCCCTGACGTCATCATGCCAGGTTAGTGTGTGTGTGGGAGAGACAGACTGACTGAAAGACTGACTGGCTTGCTAGCAGATTGACTTAGAGGCTAGCTAACAGACTGACTGACTGACTTCCATGATGGGACCAGCTTACGAGCTACTGTAGCCGGCTGTTTGCACCATCCACATGCAGAACCAACTACTTCCAATCACACATCTTAGAAAGCCAATACCGGAGATCAATGCTGAAGATCAATACTCCAACCAGAGGGTGAATGGATCCATCAAATCTTCCACAGGTCGTTCCGCTTGATTCAAGCTGTGTTTGCTCAAGTATTAACCATCCGAGTCCAACCTAGGGGTTGACATACATTTTTTTGGGCCACTTGTCCTTTGGGCAAGTTGGACATATTTTTTACTTGTCCAACACCTGAATGTACTTGTCCAAAACAAAAACATTTGCTAATGTATAAAAAAGACAACTATCGACAGATAGCAAATTGATAAATGTTATTTTATAACTGATTGGGCTTGTTTCGTACAAATTGCTTGAAGCCACTGTGAGAAATTGACAGGCAGGCATACATGTGTCATATCTAAAAGAGCTTGGAACTTTGAACAAAGAGGAGGATCTGAAATGATAACTAGAGAGGGTACAATTTCTGGGGAAATTGTGGGGTGTGCTCCTGTATTGTTGTATGCCCTTCGACTGGTTAGCTCCTGCGATTCGCACACAGCAGAAGTGTAGTAGTTAGCTAGCTCTACAATTTACCGGGGCTAGGTCTAAATCTAGGAGCAAAACGCAGCACAGCTGCCAGCTGTAGCCGACATCATCTCTCTCCATCAGTAGCCTATATGTGAAGCCAGGGAAACTCTTCTGGCCAGGTCGAGACCAATCTCCTCACTCTTTTCGCCTCGTAGGCTACTAGGCATTTTTAGCATTAGGTTGATTGGTGTTTAATCGTGGTGTAGGGATGGGGCGCTTACCAGGGTGTTTGCCCAGGTTTCGGTGTATTGAGAAACATTTTCTCACTGAACTCCACTTTAAACGCCAATGTCGGCTAACTGATTTAAATCTGAATAAGTTAAGAGAGTTAAAGTTGATATAATCGCGAGGACACGATTGGTACTCCATTCATAAATGCGCGGATTCATTAGATGTCAGACTGTAGCTGCATTATAGAAGGACAAAAATTTTGTTTTTGCTTGCACTGATACTAAGAAACCTTTTTTTTTTTTGTCCGTTCTGGCAAGTTCAATCTTCATTATACTTGTCCTACAATTATTTGTACTTGTCCCGGACAATCGGACAAGCCTTAATGTCGATCACTGCAACCTATCCCACGCTTTTATTATGATCATCCACCCAATCAAAAGTAACCTGGTCAGGGCCCACCCATGATCCAGGAAGACACGCGGCACTGCTGCTGTTTGCTCCCTCTCACAATTAGCCGGGCCTGCTTAGTGGAGTGACGCAGGGTTGTGAAGAGGCAGCGGGTCGTGATGTGTGTGTTTATGTGCAGCAGAGACAGCTTAATGGGACTACTTCATCACCAGGCGGAACGCTAGAAGGACAGGATGCATTAGCCAAGAGCAAAACAACACTTTGGTTCTAAGACAGTGAAATATACTAGACTTGAATTGTTTATGCTATATCTTTATCTACAAACAGCTTAAAGCTCATGGAACACCACCGTTGCACAAAGCAATCCTACAATGCATCTTGTCAGTCAGTCAGTTCATCTAATTGTGTCTCGAGTGTCTAAGCACACAGCAACAAAAGCGTCATGGAGAACGACAAGTAACTAGATGAACACATAACAAGTCCACGTTTGAGTGGCAGGTTCCAGTGGGGAGATATCTCTGACCCTTAAGCACCAGCCCGGATCTTCTCCTGCGTTTCTTCCCTTCCCATTATAGTGCCGGCTTCTTCCTACAGCAGTAGATACCTCTCTCCTTATCTCCCCCCCCCCCCCCCCCCCCCCCCCCCCCCCCCCCATCGTCCCCCTCCCCCACCCCTTTCTATCGCTTGGGGGGGGGTCGTGGCCATAACTTTGAGAACCGCTGCACCAGACCCACTTTGAAGTTCACACACTGATATGTGAGCGCAGCTGTGTCTGTGTGTGTGTCTCTGTGTCTGTGTGTGTGTCTCTGTGTGTGTGTGTGTGTGTGTCTCTGTGTGTGTTTTCAGCTTATACATTCGGAATCTCTCTTTGAAAGAGGAGACTTGACAAAGAGAATGAGTGAACCACACACACACACACACACACAAACAACTGGACTGGGTAAATCAGAGCTTACAGGGTATTATGAACTGAGGCTGCTGTGTAAAGCTCATTGTCCAGCCACTCATTCTCAAGCCCCAACTGCTGTTGAATAGACACGCACTCTCACACGCACTCTCACACACACTCTCACACTCACTTTCTCTCACACGCACACACACGCATGCACACAGTCTGTGGGGACTAGATAGCAGTGCTATCTGTTCAGGAGTGGCTGGGGCATGGCAGTGATGCAGAGAGGATGGATGTTTAGGTGGAGTCAGCCCTATCATCGCCTGTGTTGTCCTAGTGTGCACTCTGAAAATAGCAGAGCAGGCGGCTTACATTACCAGTTTCATTAAGTTTGCACCTCTGTGTTTTCTTCCCCCCCCCCCCACAGCTTTTTAGCTCTCACAGAATTTGATACAAAGTGTGTGTGTGTGTGTCCGCCAGGGGATATCCGTAACGACCTTTATCTGACCTTGGAGAGAGGAGACTTTGAGAGGGGAGGGGAAGAGCGTTCAGAAGAACATCGAGGTCTCGGTCTACGTGCTCTACGCTGACGGAGAGATACTGAAAGTACGTGCGTCTTGTTTGTTTCCCGTGGATGAATACATTCCTGGTCGTCTGTACGTCTCGTTGTACATGTGCATGAATGTACCTATGTATCCCTTTGTCCGTTTGTGTGCTGATCTATTCATGCTTGTGTGCACGTCTGTGTGTGCTCCTGTGCGCTCGCATGTGTGTATGAATGTGTTTGTGTGCGGGTCTTTGTATGAATATGTGTGTGTGTGTGTGTGTATGAATGTGTGTGTGTGTGTGTGTATGAATGTGTGTGTGTGAATGTGTGTGTGTGTGTGTGTGAATGTGTGTGTGTATGAATGTGTGTGTGTGTGTGTGTGAATGTGTGTGTGTATGAATGTGTGTGTGTGAATGTGTGTGTGTGTGTGTGAATGTCTGTGTGTGTGTGTGAATGTGTGTGTGTGTGAATGTGTGTGTGTGTGAATGTGTGTGTGTGTGTGTGTGTGAATGTGTGTGTGTGAATGTGTGTGTGTATGAATGTGTGTGTGTGTATGAATGTGTGTGTGTATGAATGTGTGTGTGTGTATGAATGTGTGTGTGTATGAATGTGTGTGCCCCCGCAGGACTGCATCAGTCTGGGCTCAGGAGAGCCCCCCATGGCGGAGCACCACTCCTACGTGCTCTACCACAACAACAGCCCCCGCTGGAGCGAGGTCATCAAGCTGCCCATCCCCATCGACCGCTTCCGAGGGTCCCACCTGCGCTTCGAGTTCCGCTCCAGTCAGTCCAGCAGACACACACACCTCCAGACATACTGTTGTCCGATGAAAGATAGCTTTTATTATGATGATTATAGGCCTTAAAATATGCTTGGGGGGGGGGGAATGATTAGACATACATCTCACTAGAGAATCTGTTGTGAAATAAATCCATATCTGTCCGTCCAGTTGTAGTGATGAAGGAGTTCTCTACCATTCAGATCTTGAGTATGGCACCAGTAAGTGAAACTGGTGGTGAATTCAAGGTTGCCAGATTTGGTGACATCCCCCTTTGTGTGTGTTGGTTCCCACAGCAAAGGACAAGGGGGGAGAAGAAGCTGTTTGGGTTTTCCTTCTCTCCTCTGATGAGGGAGGACGGGACCACCCTGTCTGACGAGAGCCATGAACTCTACGTCTATAAGGTCGAGACTCCAGCACTCTCATCTCTGTTCTCTACTCCATCTCGCCTTCTTCTCATCTGTCTCTCTCATCCACCTTTCTTCTCTCTCTCTCTCTCTCTCTCTCTCTCTCTCTCTCTCTCTCCTCTCTCTCTCTCTCTCTCTCTCTCTCTTATCCTTGCTCTCCTTTACTGAGTGTCTCTCATCCTTCCTCACCATGTCTAAAGTCTCTGTCATCCTCCTCTCTCTCCTCTCTCTCTCTCTCTCTCTCTCTCTCTCTCTCTTCTCTCTCTCTCTCTCTCTCTCTCTCTCTCTCTCTCCTGTGTCTGCAGTGTGATGAGAACACCACGTTCAGTAACCATGCTCTGTACCTGGGCCTGCCCTGCTGTAAGGATGACTACCACGGCTGTCCCAACATGCCCTCATCCCTCATCTTCCAGCGCAGCACCAAGGAGACCCTCTGGATCTCCACACAGCTGTCCTCCACCAAGCTCACTCAGAACGGTAGGCCTACTGGACTTTCACCTAACCCAAATAGAATGGTAGCCCTACTATAACCTTGGTGATATAGGACACTAGGTTTACTGTCACCTAACGAATATAGTACGGTAGGCCTACGACATCTACTTAGACCTAAATTAAATACAACGGTAGGCCTAAGATTAGCTGTGTGAAACGGTAGGATCCACACACAGTAACATTAAACAGTAGGCCTACCGACACCTAAGTAGCAGTCAGGCCTGTGATCACCCACCTAGCTGATGTGTGAGAGTCTCGTCCTAGTGTGGTCCCGGTAGTTCATGGTCTCTGGGTGTGGTCCCGGTAGTTCATATCTCTGGGTGTGGTCCCGGTAGTTCATGTCTCTGGGTGTGGTCCCGGTAGTTCATGGTCTCTGGGTGTGGTCCCGGTAGTTCATGTCTCTGGGTGTGGTCCCGGTAGTTCATGTCTCTGGGTGTGGTCCCGGTAGTTCATGTCTCTGGGTGTGGTCCCGGTAGTTCATGTCTCTGGGTGTGGTCCCGGTAGTTCATGTCTCTGGGTGTGGTCCCGGTAGTTCATGGTCTCTGGGTGTGGTCTGGTTGTGTTCCAGTGGACCTGCTGGCCCTGCTGAAGTGGAAGGCCCACCCAGACCGGGTCATGGACATCCTGGGTCGTCTGCGACACGTCAGCGGAGAGGAGATTGTCAAGGTGAGCAGGGCTGGGCTGGTGGGACCCTGAGCCATGCCCAGGGTTGTGTGTTGACTGTGTTGAGTGTTGACTGTGACTGTGTTGTGTGTGACTGTGTTGTGTGTTGACTGTGTTGTGTGTTGACTGTGTTGTGTGTTGAGTGTGACTGTGTTGTGTGTTGACTGTGACTGTGTTGTGTGTGTGACTGTGTTGTGTGTTGACTGTGACTGTGTTGAGTGTGACTGTGTTGTGTGTTGACTGTGTTGTGTGTTGACTGTGTTGAGTGTGACTGTGTTGTGTGCTGACTGTGTTGAGTGTGACTGTGTTCTGTGTTGACTGTGTTGTGTGTTGACTGTGACTGTGTTGACTGTGTCGACTGTGTCGACTGTGTTCCCGTGGTGACGGAGTGTTCTCCAGTTCCTCCAGGACATCCTGGACACGCTGTTCTCCATCCTGGACGACAACACAGACAAGTATGGCCCCCTGGTGTTCCAGTCTCTGGTGAGTTACAGCACGGCGTAACACCATACGGACTGGCTACAGGTGTGTGTTCTCGCACGCGCGTGTGTGTTCGCATTTGTGCATGTGTGTTTGCATGTGTGTGTGTGTGCGCTCTGGTCTCAGTAATGAGGGTGTGTGTGTCCCAGCTGGCTAAGAGCCAGTGATTATTAGAGTTCACAGCTGCCTGCTGTCTAAAGCTCCAGGGAGTCTTTGTCTGGCAGGGCTGCGTATGCAGACACACGCACCTCCACACACACACCCACACACACACACACACCACACACCACACACACACACCACACAGATACACACCTGGAGGTATCTGTCATGTTGGAAAGCTACTCAGTGGCCTGGTATTGTGTGTGGGTGTGGGTGTGTGTGTGAAATGGGGGCATATGGGCATTTGAGACCAGGCCTTCTCTGCTGACTAATGCTCCTCTCCCTACTGTTAAGTCATGTCACTGAAGCGACAAGTGTGACATCCTCTTGGCCTCCATCCCGGTGCACTCACACTCTCTCTCTCTCTCTCTCTCTCTCTCTCTCTCTCTCTCTCTCTCTCTGTGTCTCTCTCTCTGTCTCTCTCTCCCTCTCTCCTGTTCTCTCTGTCTATCCCTCCCCATTCTTCCTCTCTCCTGCTTTCTCTCTCTCTCTCCTCTCTCTCTCTCTCTCTCTCTCTCTCTCTCTCTCTCTCTCTCTCTCTCTCTCTCTCTCTCTCTCTCTCCCTGTCTCTCTCTCTCCCTGTCTCTCTCTCTCTCTCTCTCTCTCCCTGTCTCTCAGGTGTTTCATCATTAACCTGCTGAGGGACAGTAAGTATTATCACTTCCGGCCCGTCATGGACAACCTACATCCAGAAGCACTTCGCTGGAGCACTGGCCTACAAGTGAGTTCCTGCTGCCTGCAGCTGCTTTCACCTCCAGCTGCCCCTCTCCAGGGCCTCAAGCGCCCCCAGCACTCTCTGACAAATCTGTGTGTGTGTGTGGTGTGTATGTAAATGTGTGTGTGTGTGTGAACAGGGAGCTGATTCGCTGTCTGAAGTGGTACATGGACCGCTCTGCAGAGGTGGTTCGACAGGACCACATCCAGGAAGCCATGAGGGTGAGGTCATGCCTTCACTCTCTCCATCCGAGCCCTCTTTCAACGCTTTATTGGCACGACGAGAGAATACTTCTATTATTGCCAAGGCGAGCGTGTCAATAATACATGAAAGTGGTGAAATAGCCCCTCTTAGAGATGATGACAGTGCTGATTCACTCCCCGAGCAGTCAAGCCTAACCCGAGCCTGTCCTCGTGCAGTGTTGCTATTTCAGTCTTTAGGACTGCAGGAAAGGTGTGTCCGTGTTTTCCTGATTATGCTAATACTAGACCTGGATCAGATAGCGTTTGAATTGGTGAATATTTGGAGTTCCCTCTGTGACTCAATTGGCACCTGTGGTTCCACAGTGCCGGTGC
>NC_090050.1:22163067-22208067 GCF_038355195.1 Osmerus mordax
CCTGATATCAATCCTCTCAAACCATCTCTTCCGCCATCTTTGTTTTCCTCATCTGTACGTGTTTTGATTGGTGGTGGGGTGGTTCCTGGGGCCATGTGATTGGCTAACTGTACCCCGGGTTCTCTTTGGCAGGGAGAGTATGTGTCCTGCCTCCTGTCTCTGCTTCGCCAGATGACAGACGTCCACTTCCAGCACCTGCTGGACAACTTCCAGAGCAAAGAGGAGCTCAAGGTTAACTGGCTCATACACACACACCCAGACACACACTCACACACACGCTCACACACACTAACCCACACATGCTCTTGACGCGCGTGAACACATGCACACCTTCACACTTACCCACCCATGCTCTCACACACACTCACGCAATCACACACTCATCTGTAAAGGATGAGCAAAACAAAGCCGCCTGCCAACGTGGTGTCCTGACGGAGCCGACCTTACGCCCCTCCTCGTCCCTCCTGACGTCCTCACGCCCCTCCTCGTCCCTCCTGACGTCCTCACGTCTCTCCTGACGTCCTCACGCCCCTCCTCGTCCCTCCTGACGTCCTCACGCCCCTCCTCGTCCCTCCTGACGTCCTCACGCCCCTCCTCGTCCCTCCTGACGTCCTCACGTCTCTCCTGACGTCCTCACGCCCCTCCTCGTCCCTCCTGACGTCCTCACGCCCCTCCTCGTCTCTCCTGACGTCCTGATGCCCCTCCTCGTCTCTCCTGACGTCCTCATGCCCCTCCTCGTCCCTCCTGACATCCTCACGCCCCTCCTCGTCCCTCCTGACATCCTCACGCCCCTCCTCGTCTCTCCTGATGTCCTCACGCCCCTCCTCGTCTCTCCTGACGTCCTCATGCCCCTCCTCGTCCCTCCTGACATCCTCACGCCCCTCCTCGTCCCTCCTGACGTTCTCGCGCCCCTCCTCGTCTCTCCTGACGTCCTCACGCCCCTCCTCGTCCTTCCTGACGTCCTCACGCCCCTCTTCGTCTCTCCTGATGTCTTCACGCCCCTCTTCGTCTCTCCTGACGTCCTCACGCCCCTCCTCGTCTCTCCTGACGTCCTCACGCCCCTCCTCGTCTCTCCTGACGTCCTCATGCCCCTCCTCGTCCCTCCTGACATCCTCACGCCCCTCCTCGTCCCTCCTGACATCCTCACGCCCCTCCTCGTCTCTCCTGATGTCCTCACGCCCCTCCTCGTCTCTCCTGACGTCCTCACGCCCCTCCTCGTCCCTCCTGACATCCTCACGCCCCTCCTCGTCCCTCCTGACATCCTCACGCCCCTCCTCGTCTCTCCTGACGTCCTCACGCCCCTCCTCGTCTCTCTTGACGTCCTCACGCCCTTCCTCGTCCCTCCTGACGTCCTCACGCCCCTCCTTGTCTCTCCTGACGTCCTCACGCCCCTCCTCGTCTCTCCACAGGAGTTCCTGCTGAAGATCCTGTGTGTGTTCAGAAACCTGATGAAGATCAGCATCTTCCCCCGAGACTGGAACGTGATGAGGCTGCTCACCAGCAAGTACGTCTGCTCCTTTTCTGTCCTGTTCTGTCCTGTTTTGTCCTGTTCTGTCCTGTTCTGTCCTGTTCTGCTGTGTCCTGTCCTGTTTTATTTTGTTCTGTTCTATTGTAGTCTTGTCCCTTCTATTCTATTGTGTTCTATTAAATTATGTGATGTTCTGTTCTATTCTGCTGTGCTCTATTCCTTTCTACTCTTTTTTTCCGGTGCCTCCCATCCTCTAACCCTCTCTGTTCCTACAAAAAAAGCAGTATGACAGTATGACAGACTGAAGAACACAAAATCTATTCAAGTCATGCCAAAACCACTCAAAAGCTTCAACATTTATCTTTGCTAACATACGTTGTTGTGTGTGTTCTGCGTGTGTGTGTGTGTAGCATTATCGTGACGACGGCACAGTATCTCTCCCCCGCCCTGCATAAGAACTTCACCGACGCTGACTTTGACTTCAAGGTGCGTGACTTTGACGGAGGGTGACACACGACTGGCACAAGCCCTGCCAATCACACAGCTGTCTCTGCGGGCACAAGCCCCGCCCATCACACAGCTCGCTCTGCAGGCACAAGCCCCGCCCTGCTGCTTCTCTCCACCCATCAGCCGAGGCAGTAGAGAACCCTGCAGCTCACCACCCAGCGTTCTCTAATCCAGCCCTAATGAGGCCTGCCTCTCTCTCTCTCCCTCTGTCCGTCTCTCTCTGCCTCTCTCTTTCTTTCCCTCTCTCTGTCTCTCTCTGCCTCTCTCTCTCTCTGTCTCTCTCTGTCTGTCTCTCTCTACCTCTCTCTCTCTCTCCCTCTGTCTGTCTGTCTGTCTGTCTCTCTCTCTCTCTCTCTCTCTCTCTCTCTCTCTCTCTCTCTCTCCCTCTGTCTCTCTGCCTCTCTCTGTTTCTGCCTTTCTCTTTCTCTCTGTCTCTGCATATCTATCTCTTCCTGTCTCTCTCTTTTCTCTCTGTCTCTCCCTTAAGCACACACCCTGCACACACACATCTCCTTCTGTATTACCTACATTTTTCTTTCTCTCTCTCTGAAACACTCACATACACACACACATTCACGCGAACAAAACAAACACGCGCGGACACACACACACAATATCACACACACACACTCCACAGGCTGACAGACAGATGGCTGTGCTTGCCAGAGAGATTTGCCCTATGAAGGATAAATGACATGAATAATGAAACAAGGTTGTCGGAGAGGTTGAGGGAGGAGGGTGGAGGAGAGGTTGAGGAAGGAGGGTGGAGGAGAGGTGGAGGGAGGAGGGTGGAGGAGAGGTTGGGGGAAGAGGGTGGAGGAGAGGTTGAGGGAGGAGGGTGGAGGAGAGGTGGAGGGAGGAGGGTGGAGGAGAGGTGGAGGGAGGAGAGGTGGAGGAGAGGTGGAGGGAGGAGGGTGGAGGAGAGGTGGATGGAGGAGGGTGGAGGAGAGGTGGAGGGTGGAGAATGGAAAGATTGATCTACTGGGAGGAGGGATCTACCACAATCTATTATTATTTGTTGCTCGTTAACTGGTTGGCATGAACAGTATATGTGACATAAAGTGTGTGTGTGTGTGTCCAGGTATGGAACTCGTACTTCAGTCTGGCTGTGCTCTACATCAACCAGCCCAGTCTGCAGCTGGAGACTCTCACTGCTGCCAAGAGGAAGAAAGTGTTGGACAAGTAAGACATACACACACATACACACATAAATACTGCATGCTTTGCCCCGTCATAGCAGATTCTTACATTTATATTTAGTCATTTAGCAGACGCTCTTATCCAGAGCGACTTACAGTAAGTAAAGGGACAACGTCATTTTGCACGGTCGGGAATCGAACCAGCAACCTTTGGATGACTAGCCCAATTCCCTAACCGCTCAGCCACCTGACTCCCACTCCCAACTGATTCCTCCAAGGCTGTGTCCATCAGCAGATGAACGTTTCAACCTGGGCGACTGCTGTCACCGTTCTATCAGCCACCGTGACCGTATACACACACCAACACACACCATGTATCTGAGGAACGTGTGGAACGTGTCTGAGGAACATGTGGAACATGTGTCTGAGGAACATGTGGAATATGTGTCTGAGGAATATGAGGAACATGAGGAACATGTGTCTGAGGAACATGAGGAACATGTGGAATATGTGTCTGAGGAATATGAGGAATATGAGGAACATGTGTCTGAGGAACATGTGTCTGAGAAACACGAGGAACATGTGGAACATGGGAGTCAGGTGGCTGAGTGGTGAGGGAATCGGGCTAGTAATCCGAAGGTTGCCAGTTCGATTCCCGGTCATGCCATATGTGTCTGAGGAATATGAGGAACATGTGTCTGAGGAACATGTGGAACATGTGTCTGAGGAATATGAGGAACATGTATCTGTGGAACGTGTCTGAGGAACATGTGTCTGGCCCTAGCAGGTCTAATGCGTGGTTCCTGTATCTCCAGGATTGAGAGCTGGTTCAGATGAGTGGATCAGATGAGTGGATCAGATGAGTGGTTCATGCTGCGTGTTGAAGGGCTCACTCTGTCTCATGTCCCAAGCCTGTACATGTTTCAAACCCCTCAGAACACATTAGCTGGATGAGTGTGTGTGTGAGTGTCTTTTAGTGTGCATGCATATGTGAGTCTTCTGGTGTGTGTGTGTGCGTGTGTGTGTGCGTGTGTGTGTGTGTGTGGTGACTCGTGTGTGTGTCCTGGCCTGGCAGGGGGGTCTTAATCACACACCCTTCCTGCTGGGGCCAATCCAGGCAATAATCCTCACACGCCCAAATCTCAGATTACCTTCAGTAACGTAGCCGCAGGGATTATTTATTTTTCAAGAGAGCACGCACACATCTGGCACACATCTCCCTCCTCAAGCTCCCTCTTCCTTGTGTATCTTCCTGGAATCTGCAGACTTCAAGGCCGCTATCTGGCTGTGAACTGTCGTGTTGTAAACCGACCGCGCCGAGTATGTCATGTGAAATCAATGCCTTCATGTACACACAAAGGTTCACAATCTGTATATATATGCTCGGTACCCAGAGGTATACACGCAAACAAAAATAGAAAGATGATAGTGTGCTGCATTCATAGTAGACAAGATGCTGAAGAAGACTCTTCATGTTCGTAAGGTAAAGCCCTAGAGAAACCCAGACAGCTACTGAGAAACCAGTCCCCCCAAAATGATGAAGACAATGAACATCTCACGATCATGAAGAAAAGAAAAATGCAGGTCATTACAATCCCCTGGTTCTGAGCTAGACAAAAGCCCCTGGAACAAGAAGGGGTATTTATTTAGATGTTTGTTTGCATTTTATCTTCTGGAACGTGACTTGAGGTGCCACACGTTGTGATTTAGTCCTCAAGACTAACGAGACTTTGTAATCCCCTTCATCGCTCTCCAGTACACAGTGTGTGTGTGTTCCATCATGCATGTGTTCTTGTCACCTGTAGGTACGGTGACATGAGAGTGATGATGGCCTACGAGCTGTTCAGCATGTGGCAGAACCTTGGTGAGAACTACAGCTCCCTACATGCCCCACACACTGACTCTTTTGACTGTTGAAGCAAAAAAAAAACTGCAGCCGTGACCTTAAAACCATGAAGAAATTAAAATTATAAAATGCCTAAGGCCTTTCTGTCCCTTTTATGATTTAATGTATCCAGCACTATCCCAAGTAAAAAAAAAAACATTATATATATATATATGTATGTACTGTATGTGTGTGTCTCAATATTGCAGCAATACTGCCATCAATAGGCTGCAAGAAATATTACAAAACAGAGAGAAATACTCTGAAAAATCAACAGTCTTTACACTCTTGTGTTTCACCTAGTAAATATACAGGAGACATACACTATGTAAACTATAAATGTGTGTTGTCTGAAACGGGGTTTTGCGATTGGCTGCAGGTGAGAACAAGATCCACTTCATCCCAGGCATGATTGGCCCGTTCCTGGGGGTGACCCTGGTGCCCCAGGCGGAGGTCAGGAACATCATGATCCCCATCTTCCACGACATGATGGACTGGGAGCAGAGGAAGAACGGCAACTTCAAACAGGTCGGGGGTCGAGGTTCAGGGTGCTGTCAGGTGGTTGTGTGTGACTGTAACTGCAACTTCAGACGGGTCGGGGGTCAGGGGTTAAGAACTAGGGGGTCAGAGATTAAGAGGATGTAAGCTCTGTCTACAGCAGCACTGCCAGGCTGGAAGATGTGTGTCATGAAGAAAAGCTGAACACGGGTCAAGGGTCAGCTGGTGACTGTGAATTACTCTCCAAGCATTTCATCTTAGACTGGGGCGTAACCTGTCTGAACGCTGTCTGCTTGCATTCTGAAAACGACACATCATTTGTAGCGGTTAGTTTTGTGTTCAGGTGGTTGGTCGGTCAATCATAGTTGACTTGAAACCTGTTCTCTAAAGAGACCCTTTTGTGTGTGTGTGTGTGTGTGTGTGTGTGTGTGTGTGCGTGTGTGTGCGTGTGTGTGTGTGCACCAGGTGGAGGCAGAGCTGATAGACAAGTTGGACAGCCTGGTTTCTGAGGGGAAAGGGGATGAGAACTACAGAGAGCTCTTCAGCCTGCTGTAAGTGAAGGACTGAACCACAGCTGATGCTAATACACTAACGCACACACACATGTCCTTCCTAACACACACACACACACTAACACATACACACATGTCCTCCCTAACACACACACACACTAACACACACACATGTCCTCCCTAACACACACACACTAACACACACAACTATGTCCTCCCTAACACACACACACACACACTAACACACACAACTATGTCCTCCCTGACACACACACACACTAACACACACACATGTCCTTCCTAACACACACACTAACACACACACACACACTTGTCCTTCCTAACACACACACACACACACACATGTCCTTCCTAACACACACACACACACATGTCCTTCCTAACACACACACTAACACACACACACACACACATGTCCTTCCTAACACACACACACACACACACATGTCCTTCCTAACACTCTCACACACAACACACACACACACATACACTCTCTCTCTCTCACACACATACCTGCTCCCATTCCTATCTTTCCCTCTACATCAGTTGAGCCATGCGGCTTCAGTTTGTGTCTGTCCTCCTAACTCCTGTTATAACTGGGACTGTTGTCTCTGCTTTCTGCTGCGGGATTAGCACCCAGCTCTTTGGGCCCTACCCCAGGTAAGATAACATTCTGCTTTCTGGCTCTCTCTTTCTCTGGCAAGTGCTACTAACTATGGACAGCCTCAGATTAAACGGTTGTACTTTTGCCGGGACATTTGCATTTATATGGTTGAGATAATGTGTAAGAGATTACGAGTTTGAGGTTGTGTGTGTGTACCTCACAGCCTGCTGGAGAAGATTGAACAGGAGACGTGGAGAGAGACAGGCATCTCCTTCGTTACCTCGGTTACCAGACTGATGGAGCGACTTCTGGACTACAGGTAGGTAAAGGACTACAAGTCTGGTACTCGCAGAGACTGGCTACGTCACCTTTATGTCACCTGCAGTCTCAGTACCTTAAACCTGTCAGCGGAATTTGTTGACCTTTTGAAAGTTAGAAAACAGGAGGCTTAAGGGTGTATGACCCCAGTATACAAGGCCAACTGCAGTCCATTTACCATAACTAAACCATTATGAATCTGCTCCCAGCTTCTCTAAAATTAAGATGTTTAGTCAGTTAAATGGGAGTCAGATGGCTGAGCGGTGAGGGAGTCGGGCTAGTAATCTGAAGGTTGCCAGTTCGATTCCCGGCCGAGTCAAATTACGTTGTGTCCTTGGGCAAGGCACTTCACCCTACTTGCCTCGGGGGGAATGTCCCTGTACTTACTGTAAGTCGCTCTGGATAAGAGCGTCTGCTAAATGACTAAATGTAAATGTAAATGTAAATGAAGAAGGCTAACCTGTGCCTGTCTTGTCTGCCTCGCACAGGGACTGCATGAAAGGAGACGAGACGGAGAACAAGAAGGTCGGCTGCACAGTCAACCTCCTGGTGAGAGCCCCACCAGATGCCTCTGTGCTCGCTATCTCTCTCTGCGTGTCTCTCCGGTCTGGGCTGACCGTGTTTGAGCTTGTCGTGTTTGTGCTTGTGTAGAACTTCTACAAGTCAGAGATCAACAAGGAGGAGATGTACATCCGCTACATCCACAAGCTGTGTGACATGCACCTGCAGGCGGAGAACTACACAGGTACAACGCACGCACACACACACACACGCACACACACATACATACGCACACACACATTTGCACTCGTAATAGCAGATTGTGTGTGTGCGTGTGTGCGTGCAGAGGCTGCCTTCACCCTGCTGCTGTACTGGGAGCTGTTGCACTGGGAGGACCGGCCCCTCAGGGAGTTCCTCCACTACCCCGCCCAGAGCGAGTGGCACCGCAAGGAGGGCCTCTGCCGCAAGGTCATCCACTACTTCAACAAGGGCAAGGTGAGCTTGAGGTTTGAGTAACTAGCAGCTTAACGAGCAGGTTAGTCACTTAGTGAGTCTCCTTTCTGCACACCAGCTAGTCAGACCTAGATATACATCATATGTGACATGGATGACTAAACCAAGGTTTATGTGTGTCTCTGTGTGTATCTGTGCGTGTGCATCTCTGTGTGTGTGTGTGCGTGTGCGTGTGCATCTGTGTGTGTGTGTATCTGTGCGTGTGCATCTGTGTGTGTGTGTGTGTGTGCGTGTGCATCTGTGTGTGTGTGTGTGTGTGCGTCTGTGTGTGTGTGTGTTCTCCTCAGTGTTGGGAGTATGGGATCCCCCTGTGTAGGGAGCTGGCCTTTCAGTATGAGACTCTGTATGACTACCAGAGCCTGAGCTGGATCCGGGTAAGCTGTAGACCATAACACCCTCCAGTCTCCTGTCCCGTGTTCAGTGCAATAATACACTACAGTATCATGTAGTCTACTCTGCTGTAATCCACTGTACTGTCCTCCTCTCCCTGTGTGGTGTTGGGTAGAAAATGGAGGCAGCGTACTACGACAACATCATGGAGCAGCAGCGTCTGGAGCCGGAGTTCTTCAGGGTGGGCTTCTACGGACGCAAGTTCCCCTTCTTCCTCAGGGTGAGTGTTGTCTCCTGCTGCGTCTGTCCTCAGACACGCCTCAGACACGCCTCAGACACGCCTCAGACACACCCTGAGAAGGCTCTTATGCTACTGGGACTGTAAATCACAAAATTAGTCCAGATTTCCGAGGTTTGTTTTGGTGGTTTACGGTTTACGGATGATGAGTTAGTGAGCCTTAGAGGAGCTGATGTTCTGTGTCTGAGCTGGTTCCATCTGGGGGGGGGGGTTCTCCTAACAGAACAAGGAGTTTGTCTGCCGGGGTCACGATTACGAGAGACTGGAGGCCTTCCAGCAAAGGATGCTGGGAGAATTCCCACAAGCCATTGCCATGCAGCATCCCAACCAGCCGGATGAAGCCATCTTACAGTGCGATGCTCAGTGTATCCTTGCCAAGAACAACAAGTGTTAGAGTTAGTGTGTGTTTAGTCCACTTATGTATGTGTGACTGGCTTGTATGAGGACAGATTGTCTTGTCATTGGCACGTGTGTGTGTTCCCTAACGACCCCCCTCCAGACCTCCAGATATATGCGGTGACGCCGGTACCGGAGAGCGTGAACGTTCTCCAGATGGACCGCGTCCCCGACCGGATCAAGAGCTTCTACCGGGTCAACAACGTGCGCCGCTTCCGTTACGACCGGCCCTTCCACAAGGGCTCCAAGGACAGAGAGAACGAGTTCAAGGTCGGGCGGCCTTCCGGCACATTCCCCTCACGCTCCTCAGTCCTGCTGAACGTTTCTCATCTAGTCAGGATCTGGGGGGTCCAAAAAAGTTAGGATCGGCGTATAGCTAATGATTTCAGGACCCCCCTGCAATGCAACCATCCCTCATTCTGTACAGTGCATCATCAACATGGACTTCCTAATGCAGTGAAGCTGCTGACTCGTGGTGGTGTGGGCAGCAGGTGAGTGTTCTGAGTGCGGGCTGGCTGTTGCGTTAATCTCTGGACCTTCTCTTCACAGAGCTTGTGGATTGAGAGAACCACCCTCATCCTGACGCACCCCCTGCCCGGCATCTCCCGCTGGTTCCAGGTGGAGAGGAGAGAACTGGTGGGCATCCGTTTCTGTGTCCCATACAATTACAACAGAGAACATTACATTACATTTACATTTAGACATTTAGCAGATACTCTTATCCAGAGCGACTTACAGTAAGTACAGGGACATTCTCCCCGAGGCACGTAGGTTGAAGTGCCTTGCCCAAGGACACAACGTCATTTTGCACGGCCTGGAATCGAACCGGCAACCTTCTGATTAATAGCCCGACTCCCTAACCGCTCAGCCATCCGAGAAGACATCAAAGTCATTTATTGTCGTGTTTCATGGTGTGTCAAGCAAAGCGCTTGTTCCTTCTCAGGCTCCCTCCACCGATGCTCTGATGATGTGTTCTCAACCAAACACACGTCAGAGACAGGTGCTGAGGTGTGTGTGGTTCCCTCTCCTCCCCTGTGTGCAGGTGGAGGTGAGTCCCCTGGAGAACGCCATCTACGTGGTGGAGAACAAGAACCACGAGCTGCGTACGCTCATCAGCCAGTACCAGCACAAGCAGCTCCATGGCAACATCAACCTGCTCAGCATGTGTCTGAACGGGGTCATCGACGCCGCCGTCAACGGAGGCATCGCCCGCTACCAGGAAGTGAGGAGGGCGGGGGGGGGGGGGGATTGTGGGATACTGGAGCTGGACCCTGCTTTACTGAGTCGCTAAAATAGCTTTTTTTTCTCAGACAAGTAGAGCAGACCTAGGAAGTGTGTGAACACATGCTGTTACGATGTGTATTTGGACCGTATTTGAGGGTGATGGGAGGGTGTGTGTGAGGGTGAAGGGTGTGTGTGAGGGGTAATCTCTTAGTGTTGTGGTCGTCTGGTTCTCCAGGCGTTCTTCGATAAGGAGTACATCTCCAGTCACCCTGAGGACACAGAGAAGATCACCCAGCTGAAGGACCTGATGCAGGAGCAGGTCAGACACCTTCTCGTCTCCTCCACACCTGCACTCACGTCCTCCTGTCTTTAAGGACACGTTATTCATTTACACCAAGCAGGATTAAAACCTAGTGTCAGCTTCAAAACCTCACAAGGCGGTGTGTGTCCAGCTAAGACTGAAGACTCAGTCTGTCTCCTCGCACACAAACATCATCCTCTCTGTGCGTGTGTGTAGGTTCACATCCTGGGAGTGGGTCTGGCTGTTCATGAGAAGCTGGTGCACCCAGAAATGCGTCCCCTGCACAAGAAGCTGATAGATCAGTTCCAGGTCATGAGGAGCAGCCTGTTCCACGTGAGTGTTGGATGAAGAGCTCTCTCTCCCTCTCTCTCTCTCCCTCTCTCTCTCTCCCTCCCTCTCTCTCTCCCTCTCTCTTTCTCCCTCTCTCTCTCTCTCCCTCCCTCTCTCTCTCTCTCTCTCTCTCTCTCTCTCTCTCTCTCTCTCTCTCTCTCTCCCCCTCTCTCTCTCTCTCTCTCTCTTTCTCTCTCTCTCCCCCTCTCCCTCTCTCTCTCTCTCTCTCTCTCTCTCTCTGTATCTCATATTCAGCTTTCTGAGATGTGAATAAGCCAACAAGTAGAAAGTATTACTCTCCTAGACTCAGATTCAGAGTGTTCAGAGTCCTGTTGTGTGGAGAAAGAATGTTGCGCAGGGAGAGAGAGTTGATGTGTGTGTGTGTGTGTGTGTGTGCTGTCCAGGGTCTGCCAGGTGTGGACAAGCCTGGCCCGGGCAGCAGCACTCCCAGAGGCATCCTGGCCTCCCACAGCCCCCTGAGCCCCGAGAGCTTCAAACTCATGCACAGGCACAGGTCGGTCACACACACACACATGCATACATGCATACCACACACACGCTCTGTCATGATCACTCATACCACACACACACACATGCCTACCACACACACACATACATGCATACCACACACACGCTCTGACATGATCACTCATACCACACATATACACATGCATACCATACACACACACACACACATACACACACATACATGCTCAAGTTGTTGTTGATTCCCTTGCTGTAGTTCACCCCCCACCCCCCCACCCCCCACACACACCCTCAAACTGCTCACCTTTGTCACAGTCACTCCTATCCATTCCTCTCTTCCTCACTTACCTCGCTTCACATTTTCTGTCAAAATCTGTTCTCTCTCTCTCTCCTCTCTCTCTCTCCTCTCCCTTCAACATTCATTACGGTGTTTCTGCTGTCTCTCACCCCATCTTCACTGCTCACCCTCTTCCCTCCACCTCTTCACCCCCTCCACCCACTCCCCCCCCCCTCCCCTGGCCTGCCTCACTCTCTGGTTGTGTTCCTCCCCTCTGTCACACCCAACCACCACCCACCCTCCCCCCTTCCCTTGTGTCACCCACCCCCACCTCCCCTCCCCTCCCCCCACCTCCCCTCCTCCTATCAGCCTGCTGGCTTCAGTGCGTCAGTCGTCCTCCTCTCTGTCATCCCACTCCTCCAGTGAAACGGGGAACCTGCTCATCCTGACAGACGGCCTGGTGCTGGAGCACCCCGAGGACTTCTACCGCATGCAGGTACCTTCCCCTCCCCTGACCCCCGCCGCCCCCTGACACCGTCACTGACACCTTCCCCGCCTCCTTATCGAGGGCTCACCTCCTGACCTGTCGCTTCTCGTCCTTCTCCAGCCCAGCCCCTCCTCCTCCAGCCTCAGCTCCACCCACTCGGCCCCGTCACAGATGATAAACTCCGCCCCCTCCTGCATCAGAGGTAAGGACCGGTGGAGGAGCTGTCACACACACACGGACGCTGTTTTCCTTTCCTCTCTCTCCCTTTCTTTCTCTGTATCTCCCTCCCCCCCCCTCTCTCTCTCTCTCTCTCTCTCTCTCTCCCTCCCCCCTCTCTCCCTCCCTCCCTCCCTCCCTCCCCCCTCTCTCTCTATCTCCCTCCCTCTCCCTCCCCCCTCTCCCTCCCTCCCCCTCTCTCCCTCTCTCTCTCCCTCCTTCCCTCCCCCCTCTCTATCTCCCTCCCTCTCCCTCCCCCCTCTCCCTCCCTCCCTCCCCCTCTCTCCCTCTCTCTCTCCCTCCTTCCTCCCCCCCCTCTCTCTCTCCCTCCCTCTCTCCCTCCCCCCTCTCTCTCTATCTCCCTCCCTCTCCCTCCCCCCTCTCCCTCCCCCTCTCTCCCTCTCCCTCTCTCTCTCCCTCCTCCCTCCCCCCCTCTCCCCCCCTCTCTCTCTCCCTCCCCCCTCCCCTCTCTCTCTCCCTCCCCCCTCCCCTCTCTCTCTCCCTCCCCCCTCCCCTCTCTCTCTCCCTCCCCCCTGCCCCCTCTCTCTCCCTGGTTCTAAGCGTGTCCCCCTGTGCTCCTCCTCCAGTAGGGTCTCCGTCTCTCCCTGATAAATTCCGCCACAACCGGGAGATGCTCATGCTGCTGCCTCCTCACCGGGACAGGCCCAGCAGCGCCATGTACCCCAACATCACCGAGAACGGCCAGGTGGAGACACACACACACACATGTACCCCAACATCACCGAGAACGGCCAGGTGGAGACACACACACACACACATGTACCCCAACATCACCGAGAACGGCCAGGTGGAGACACACACACACATTGTACCCCAACATCACTGACAATGGACACGTAGGGCAATATACACACACACATTCCACTTTTAATTATATTTCTATATCTCATCAGCCAACCAATTTCCAGCGAGCGTTGTTCCACCAGGTGATAGGTCCATGCAAGCCATGCAGCGACCCCAATCTATCAGTGGCAGAGAAAGGTGAGCTTCATCATCATATTCATCATCTTCACCTTCGTCCTTCAGCTAGTCTCACAGCAGAAGACATCTTGGAGACTAACTGGACCCATGTGCTTAATCATCTCCCTCTCTCCTTCTTTCTCTCTCCCACCCTCTCTCTCCCCCTCTCTCCCCCCCCCCCTCCCTCCAGTCCTGACCACGCCCAGCAGCTGGAGTCTGGACAGTGGCACCAGGGAGGCCCTCCCCTTCCTGTCGGCCCACGTGGGCAGTGTCCTGGCCCCCCCGGTCCCCCCTCGCAGCCTGCCCCCTGGTGAGCGAGCGTGACAGCCCCCTCTAGTGGTGGCACTGGGACACCACACCCTGGGTGTCAGAGACACCTAGTGTACCTCACCACATCCTGATCCCAGGCCTGCTGGGACTCTTTCCATAGTGTCTGAAAGAGTTTGTGTGTGTGTGTGTGTGTGGGCTGGCCTGGGAGCAGAGTAGACAGTTGGTAGGTAACCAGGCCTCTAGAGAGGTCATGAGTGATGATCCTGATTGAAGCCCAGTGACCTGTCAGAACGCTGGTGAGAAGCTGGACCAGTCTAAACGACCTGCAGGTCTTTTTCCGTTCCAAGGAGAGATGAGGATTTGCAGCCTGTGTAGTTCTGCTGGTTGTTCTGTTGGTTTGTCTCCTCAACCTGGCTGCTGTGAATCCACCGTTTAGTGCAGCTGTGACCACGGGCTGTCAAATCCTGTCGTTGTGTGTGTGTGCTTTCATGTTCACGTGATTCTACAGTATTGTGTATGTGTGTGCTTTCATGTGTGTGTGTTTGCGATTGTGTCAAGCGTGCGTGGGTCTGTTGGATGAACGTTCTAAACGGTGTTCTGAGGGAGGTGAGTAGCAGGGGTGAACATGGTGTGTGTGTGTGTGTGTCTTCACCCTCTGAGATACAGCGTGCCCTCTGCCCCCAATGTCACCTTAGATGTCCCTTACCCTCTCATACTACCTTGTGTCTCATCCTCTCCCCCCCCCTCCTCCCACCCCCCTCCCCCCCCTCCCCCTCCCCCCTCCTCCCCCCCCCTCCTCCCTCCCCCCCCTCCTCCCTCCCCCCCCTCCTCCCTCCCCCCCCTCCTCCGCCCCCCCTGCACGTGCTGCCAGGTCTGCTCTGGAGCCTGCGGGGGTTTGCTCTGGGCAGGGCGTCTACATCAGAGCTCTGAACACAGCAGTCTCTTTCTCGCTCTCTTTCGCTCTGTGTGTGTCTCTCTCTCTTTCTCTCACCGTCTCTCTCTCTCTCCGTGTCTCTCTCTCTCTCTGGATGTCTCTCTCTCTCTGTGTCGCTCTCTCTCTGGATGTCTCTCTCCCCGTCTCTCTCTCTCTCTCTCTGGATGTCTCTCTCCCCGTGTCTCTCTCTCTCTCTCTCTGGATGTCTCTCGCTCCAACCCGTCTGTCCTGCTGTGTCTTCCCAATAGGACACTTCTCGATGCACTTTGATGCTTTCCACCACCAGATCAGCGACCTCCCTCCAGCTCTCCCTGCGCGCTCCTTAAGAAAGGTACCCTCCTAGTCTCTGCTAGTCAGCCGTCAGCCTGTCTGTCTGCCTGCCTGTCTGTCTGTCCCCCTAGTGTCCTGTTCGTTCCCATGGTCCCCTCAGTCTACTGGGAGTCTAAGCTTTACAAACATCCCATGACTTCCAAGATAATAAGAGCTGTGTGTGTTTGCGTGTGTGTGTTTGCGTGTGTGTGTATGCGTGTGTGCGAGTGAGTAGGAGAGAGAGGTTATGTTTGAGTGTATGTGTGTGTGCTTCCATTTGTCCATTTGCTTCAGTTTAATCATGTCTTTTCTGCTGTCTTTGGGAATGCATCTGTGTGTAACAGCACCCAGTGCTAACATCTCTCTCTCCTGCTGCAAGCTAGCCAGCCAGTCAGATAGTCCAACAGTCCAACAGTCAGTCAGATAGTCCAACAGTCCAACAGCCAGTCAGATAGTCCAACAGTCCAACAGTCAGTCAGATAGTCCAACAGTCCAACAGCCAGTCAGATAGTCCAACAGTCCAACAGCCAGTCAGATAGTCCAACAGTCCAACAGCCAGTCAGATAGTCCAACAGTCCAACAGCCAGTCAGATAGTCCAACAGTCCAACAGTCAGTCAGATAGTCCAACAGTCCAACAGCCAGTCAGATGGTCCAACAGTCCAACAGTCAGTCAGATAGTCCAACAGTCCAACAGTCAGTCAGATAGTCCAACAGTCCAACAGTCAGTCAGATAGTCCAACAGCCAGTCAGATAGTCCAACAGTCCAACAGCCAGTCAGGTTGTCTGTCAGCAGGCAGTCAGGAAGTAACATAACGTCTCTCTTCTCCCCTCTCTTTCTTTTGTTTTTGCTCTACCCTCATTCTTTCTCTCATTCCCGCTCTAATTTTCTCTCTCATTCCCCCTCATTCTCTCTCTCTCTTTCTCTATCTCTCTGTGTATTTCCTCTCTCTCCCCAGCCTCCCCTGCACCCTATACCTGCCTCGCCCACCAGTCCCCAGTCCGTCCTGGATGGCAGTAACTCCACCCTCTCTGGCAGTGCCAGCAGTGGCGTCTCTTCACTCAGTGAGAGCAACTTCGCCCCCGCCGGCCAATCATCTTCCTCCTGCGAGCCGCCCGTACGCACCGACACCCTAGACTCCGCCCCCAGCAGCCAGACGTGGACCACGGACGGCGAGGACCTGGACTCCCCCTCCCCCTACCTGGCCGTGCGCTACAGCGTGTCCGAGCCCGAAGTTCTGGATGGAGCCAAGCTCCTGCCCTGCCGCAGCCTGTCCGCCCCCAGCGGCGTGGCCCCCATCCTGGCCACCGTCCCCCAGGAGGGCCCCCTCCAACTCCACTACCCCCACCCGCCCCTCTACCACCACCACGAGCCCCCCCCGGCCCTGCCCCCCAAGCCCTACCTCAGGGAGGGCTGCATCCCCGAGGAGGACCTGTGCCCTCCGTCCTCGCCGGCACCCCCCAGGCCCATGCCCCGCAAGATCTCCCAGCCCCTCCTGGGGGGTAAGGAGGAGCAGGCCAAGGTGGCGTGGGAGCATGGGGTCAGCAGTGAGGAGTAGGCTCAGGACATGCTCAGGTCAGGGACGGTGAAGCTGGGAGCGAGGGTGGGGAACACCACCGTCGGGAACGAACTTCAAACCTGTAGGATGTCAACCTGATTCATCTCTGTGGAGATTTACTTTATGAATCTTCCTTATCAATTGCAGTTGGAAGGTGGGTTAGGGTTAGGCCGAAAAGGGTTAAGTGATAGATTCTGTCCCCCACTCCCCGCCCCTGTTCCCCATACCACACCCTGTCCCCTCCAGCCCCTCCAGTCCTTCAGATGCGAGGCTCTACGTTTCCTAACCAGTTGTCATCACTGTGTGTCCCCACTACATGTTCAGGAAGTGTCTTTGTAATGAGTGTTTCTAAACCAAACTAGGCAGTGATGTCATACTGGACGTCATGTTCATCTCTAATGATGTCATACTGGACGTCATGTTCATCTCTAATGATGTCATACTGGACGTCATGTTCATCTCTAATGATGTCATACTGGACTTCATGTTCATCTGTGTCAAATTGTGATACTCCACTGATACGGTACAGCTACCTTTTCACTCGCCACAGATTCTAGCTGAATCATAGTTCAGGGCCAAAACCAGAGGTCATTGCACAAAGATGATCAGTTAACTGATTGCTGTTTGATTCGACAGTTAATGATCTGTAATTCGATAAAGACCTGCAGTTTGCCATCTCAACTGAAGATGCACTTTAGTACAGATGCCCTGGCACCAGAACCTTCCAACTCACTTATTTTTCTATACATGAACTGAGATGGATAAACAATGTGGGTTTGGTTCTGGTTGTAAAGGGCTTTAGATAGATTATCTGTAGGCTACTGGAATGGTGGATTGGTTATTTGGTAACTAGATAATGGTTGTGCGTCTGGACTACCACCTGCACAGAGTTAATGGACAGTTGAATGGAGGAAAGTGTTGAGTCACTGTTGATCAGAGATGTCAGGTTATACTTAAAGTGTAACTATTTTTTTTCCCTTAGTTTCCTCTCCTCACAGAGCAGCGCTTGTTTGGTACAATACTCGTATGGTAATATGCCCCGCCTGCTATCGACAAGCCCAAATATCCAAATAGACCTCAGTGGATGTCTTTGGTCTAGCGGTAAATGTTCTGTTGGGGTGTTTGGTCAGATCCCCCAACTCAGCCGTTACCGTGACACTCAGAGGGAAGGTTACGATGCTACGACAGCCTGATTCTAGCTGAGACAGACACTTGTGAATGAAGCGCTTCATTTGAGAATGAAGCGCTTCACTCTGTCATGGTCTGCAGGCTGAAGAATCTGTACACTTCATCAAAGTTTTCTCTTTTGCAACAAAGCCTGCAGTATTTTTGCTTATCTGGAAAGGCAATATCAGCATGAACCTCTCTTGGGATAAAACTCTTTTTGATGTCAGGGTGATGGAACAAATATAATATATATATATATATTTTTAGTGCTGCCAATGTCTGCAAATGTATGGTGTACAGTAATGTATGGTAAAGTATTGATATAATATATATGAAGGCAATCCTTAGCAAAGGAGGAAAGAGTTGATGAATATGATATGCAAGACACTTGCCTTGAAGCCCACTAGTAGCTGTGGAATCCAGGATGTGGTCTCACTGTCTAGTGAAGGGCAGTGGAGAGCCAATTTGAAAATACAAAAAATCAAAAAATAATCATAAAATAGATTATGTTTTGATTTGATACTTTACTTCCTGTTTGTTCGTTCCGGGGACAAGGCCACTGATATGAAGGTGGTTGCCCCACCTGCTGTCAGGAAGATGAGATGGAGAAGGAGCTTTTTCTAGCATATTCCTCTCTCAGACTGTTGGGGATCTTTCTTTCTGGAAATATCTACATTTACATTTAGTCATTTAGCAGACACGCTTATCCAGAGCGACTTACAGTAAGTACAGGGACATTCCCCCGAGGCAAGTAGGGTGAAGTGCCTTGCCCAAGGACACAACGTCAATTGGCATGACCGGGAATCGAACTGGCAACCTTCGATTTACTAGCCCGATTCCCTCACCACTCTGCCACCTGACTTCCCTCCCCCCTTTTCTGAAACGGTCTGAAACTTTGAGCTTGTTGAAAGGTGTTGGTTGGTTGGAACATCTTAAGTTTCTACACTTCCTGGTTAGGGAGCGACTGTAGCTGTCCACTATTCTTTCCTGTGTCTCTCTCTCTCTCTCTCTCTCTCTCTCTCAATACTGCTCTCTCAATACTGCTCTCTCAATACTGCTCTCTCAATACTGCTCCATGCTTCCTGATTCTGTAGACGCATCCTCTCCTCTCCTCCTTATTAAGATGGTGAGATGGTGAGAAATTCCTTTTGGAATAATTCCATTTTTATAACTTCTACCCGACCATGTGTTCCCATATGTTCTTGTTGTGTGAAGCAGTGAGTTTTCCGGTGTGTGTCTGGGTCTGTGTGGTCACAGTGTTCAGTCACAGCTTCTCCAACACCATCTCTCTCTCTCTCTGATGGTGCTCTCTCGCTCTCTGTCAAGATTTCTCTGCTCTCTTACAGAAGGAACATACACTGTAAACTTGTACAAATGACCAGGTAGATGCATGCCTCTGTATGAGGGACTTTCTTTTTGTAATTCAACAACTGAAATGATTTTTGATTTGTTTTCATCCTATGCTAATGTGTAGCGGATAGAGAACATATAACGTCTCACTTATGATATGGTGTATTTATTTAACCACTTATAACACTTGAAATAATGTCAAAGCAATGCTACCCTGTCAGGCTGTCTGTGGGCGCTCCACACCTGTGTGTTTGATTAAGGTGGAAAAAAAGAGAGATTGTAAATTGCATGTACTATGTACCACCCAGGCCTGCTGGACCCCAGTTTAAGGTGCACTTGATTTAACTTGCCTTGCATGAAGACTCTCCATTTAAGGAAGTATTTCCATTGTGCTGTCAGGTTAAATCAAGCGCACCTTTTGACTATTCTAGATCCCTTCATGACCCACGTCTGACTCCGGACTGGCCCAGTGAGATTATTCATATTTAATCATGCCTCTTAATTTAGTCAGCAAAAAAGGATCTTTTAATACCATCTGCAGGCTCCAAACTTGTACCTGCAGTGGACTCCCTCAGGGCCATCTTGAGGTAAGAGGATTAAAAAGAGGAAGGTTTGAGTTACCAGCTGAGGTCTGATGGGGACTGGAGCAGGTCACAGCCCAACATGTACTACCCAGAAGTGGAAAGCACACCTACTATATGCAGAGTGAAGCCACATTTAATGAGAATAAACTATGCAAAGTTCCAGAATTTCATGAACATAAGACATATGTATGTTATCGGTTTAAAAATGGGTTTCCCTAAATGTTTTTACTGAGCTCAAAGTACCTTTTTAAAAATACATTTCCGACAAAAATCAGATTTTTTTTTGATAGATCCACTGCAGTAGCACAGAAGATGTTTGAGGAAGACAATTCAACTACCCACTACAATGTAAGATTATGTTTGAAGATGCACTGACATGTCTTTTAGGATACTCATTTGTCCCTACTACTCCACTTGTCCGTGTGAGGATGAGTCCAGTAGTAAAGCAAGCTGTACATAGCCTGCAGTTTATTTCACACAGGGTTCATTTGTTAGAGAAAATAGAAGCAGATGTAATTTGAATAACAAAGTATGATTTTGCATGGCATCAGTGTTGGATGCCCTCTAATGGCCAATGCTGAAATCACAGCAGGTTTTACCTTTTTTTTATTTTTTTATTATTTAAAGCCAGCGCCTGCTTGCCCGACTGTACCTGCCTCCATAATACTGATACATTCTTGACATTTTGGACATAGTTCTATTATTTCTGTGTTGCGAGGGAGAGTTTATCGGATGTGGAACTGTGTGCAGGTGCAGGTTTGGGTTTGTTCTAGTAAGTTGTACGACTACGTTCTGACAGAACCGGATCTGGGGTGAGAGTTCTGGTGAGAGAGTGACCGAAGAGAGGCAGAACAGCAGATATAGCTGCGATGGAGATCTATGTAGGTCTCAATGCCATCTTGGCAGGCAACTTTAATTATATGTACATAACCCTGGGGGGCGAACAGTGTATTTATAAAGATAAACAAGAGCAAAACCTGTATAGATTGTGATTAATTGTCTGCCTTGTACTTTCTGATGTAAATGTGTTTTTAAAAGTAGAGAAAAACATACAAAAAATGTGACTTTCATTTGCCTAATTATTTTTGGTTATTTTGTGTGTTTTGCTTCGAAGACAAAATCCCACGAAGGGTATATGAAAACATTTGTACAATTTGCTCTCAAAGTATCTATTGTACAGTATATATTGTGTTAGCATGAATAAACTGTGATGTGGATTTTAGATGTAAATACACACTTTTTCCTACTCACTTAACAGCTTTGTTGTGGAATTCATAATTAATGCCATACATTAAAGATGTTTTATTGACTCAATACTGTTTCCAACTGTCATTATTTCATTAGTTATTTTTTCAGTGAAAGAAAGTCCCTGAATCTAGAATCCAATTGAACATACCTTGATCCATATTCAACATTAATCCGCATTTTCAGCATAGGTTTTTCAGGTTGGCAAACGAGAAAATATATGATTTGCTGAACGGGATTTGAAAACGGGCACAGTCCAATTTATTGCTAATAAATTGATTGTGGATTTGTGGCATACACATAACTTCATTCAAATCTTTCCTACAATGCCAGCAGAAGTCGATTTTGCCCAATAGAATGGCGCCAACTCGACGATCTTCCCGGAGTCTTCCAATATCCAATCAGCGGAAAGTGCGTGGAGTGACGTACGCGAGGCGTGAGGTTACAACCAATAGGATATTAGTAAATGACGACGTGGCCAGCAGGAAGCTTTGCAGATTCAGAACATTGCGTGCTTACTTACCGGCGTCAGCATAGTACATCCACTAGCTGATGTATATGACCTGTAGGTTCATCTTCTTTATCGTGTACCTTTAGCTAGCTTCATTGATTTACTCGGTCATCGTGAGATGTTGTGTTTAAGTGGTTTATCGGTGGCGCTGGCGCTGACTTTGGTTCCAAGCAGCACTGATGCTTTGAAAGAAGGAGATTGTGAAGGTGGGTAGGAAGCTAGCTATGTAGCTAGCTAGTTGGCGATCAACATACATTTTCTAACTTGTTAGCTATCTGGGTAAATAACAGTAGTGTGTCTTCTAATTTTGTTATTACCATTAGCTAATGTTGATAGCTTATGATTAATTCGTGCTCTGCAGCTAAATACATCTTTAGTGACCTGATCGCTTAGTGCTTGCTAAGGATAAGAATTTCCCTTTCACAATATCCCTATTTAAGTTGCTAGAATATAACTCTTTTAAGGTAACCCGTTATCGGTGCTTTCCTGGGTGGTAGCTCGTGTAGCTTAGTACGGGCACAGTGCACTAACTCATCTAGCAACTACTAGCTAAATATCAACAGGAAACACCTTGTAGCTACAGCTCATTCTTCATAATCTATATATGAATATAATAATTCAGGAAAATTCAGAATCTACACAGGTGCCATATCTCCAAAGACGGACACATTTACATATGCAATGTATTAACATCTCATATTTCATTACAGTCTGTGTCGGTTTCCTGGGAAAATTCTACCAATTGCTTCAAGAAGAAGATGTGAAGTTTGACAGCACAGCCATTGAGAAGGCCCTCGTTAAAAGCTGCAAGGATGCTAGGGGGAAGGACAACCGATTTGTAAGGATCAGATGAAGAACCTAATCAGTATTCTTGTTTTTTTGCTGTTGATGTTAGCAAATCCCATACGGCAGACGTAGTCATGTGCTGTCCTCGCCAGTGTAGCTAACAACAATAGCAACACTTGGATGTGGCGCTTACAACTCTGGGGCACAACTTAGAGAACTTTGAATAATAGCACATTGATAACTAAAATGTAGGTTGGGAGATAAGATCTTTTGTATCGGCAAAATGTTTTGTTACTGTACACAGTCCAAAACGTATCCTAATATGCAACTCAGATGAGACAATTGTACCATATCTACAACGATAAAGTGCTGATGTTTATATATATATATATATATATATATATATATATATATATATATATATATATATATATATATATATATATATATATATATATATATATATATATTTTAATGTCCTTTCCAGTGTTACTACATTGGTGCCACAAGTGATGCAGCCACCAAGATCATCAACGAGATATCCAAGCCTCTCAGTTACCACGTGCCGGTGGAAAAGATCTGTGAGAAGCTCAAGAAGAAGGACAGCCAGATCTGTGAACTCAAATATGGTATGTAGGCCTCCATATTTAGGATGTTGTCATTTTTGTATGTTTTTTTTTCATGACTGGCAATGTAATGTCACTGGGTAAGTGCAGTTTTTCCCTGGTAATCAATCAAGTAGTACTCTCCTCTACTCTGAACTCATACTGCTTTCTAGTGGCCAATCGGTCAAATTAACTTGTTAATCGGGGAGTCAGGTGGCTAAGCGGTTAGGGAATCGGGCTAGTAATCTGAAGGTTGCCAGTTTGATTCCTGGCCGTGCCAAATGACGTTGTGTCCTTGGGCAAGGCACTTCACCCTAATTGCCTCAGGGGAATGTCCCTGTACTTACTGTAAGTTGCTCTGGATAAGAGCGTCTGCTAAAATGACAAAATGTAAATGTAATCGGTGAGTGGCCAAGTGACCCATAACCGTTTGTTAACCCCTTCCAAGTCCAAGGTTAAGTCCGTCTCTCTCACCTGCAGACAAACAGGTGGACCTGAGCACAGTGGACCTGAAGAAGCTGAAGGTGAAGGACCTCAAGAAGATTCTGGAAGAGTGGGGCGAGACATGCAAAGGCTGCGCAGAGAAGTCTGACTTTATCCGCAAAATCAACGAACTCATGCCCAAGTACGCCCCCAATGCTGCCAAAGCAAGGACGGAACTGTAAAAGCTCGACCATGGGACCACCAACCATGGGACTATCAGTGATTGGATCTGGTTTGGGGGGAATGGGTGTGTGGATGGGGAGGGAGAGGGCTGTACTGCATTGGTCCAAGGACATGAACATTTTGGGTGGGGAATGTTCGCTGTGCGGTTTATGAACCACCAGAGTTTGAGTAGGTACATGACTGTACCAGTCAGGGGTGGACTTGGGACTCCATTGACAGGCTCATCACTTTCAAATCACTCTGCTGCTTAGCTAGAACCCCACATTTGTCCCAGACTTGGGTTGAATACATATGTATTTGAGGTGCTCTTGATTTATATTCAATTTACAAAAGGCCACTTCTGTTGCTTAAGTGCAACGTTGCCGTGTAAAGGGACCAGAATCAAGTGTACCTCAATTATTTCTAATATTTGACATCTCAGGTTTGGTTTTCTTTATCAAAGTGACTTGTATGAAGTGAGCTTTGCCAACTCTCCCGACTGCACCCCAGACTTCAGTAGTCAGTTTTTGTTGGGAAGGGACAGATTTTGTTTTTGTTGTTTTAGAGTTGAGGAGAGGTAGTTTAACAAGACTTGAAAAGATCTTTAAATTAAACTTTCACATTGACCTTTCACGGAAGACCGTAATGTTTATTACAACTGTGCTACTATACTTTTTCATTAAAATCTGAAAAAATGTGTCTTGTGTAGTTATCATTTTTGTTGGTGGTCAACTCTTCGATTGTATGCATTTCATTCAGAATCTGCCTTTTAATTAGTCCTAAACTTATTTTGCCTCCCTCTGTTTTCATGCATTAGATAGAAAATGTGTCCACATGTGGTTTGCAATTTGGTCACATTTGTTTCCCCTGAAAATGATTGAAATAATCTGATACAGAATGGTGATTCATAAAGGAGTCAAGTTTACAGTACAGCAAACGCATATTCTTTTTAGTTGACCCTGTGTCAAATAACTGGACCAAACCGTTATCTTCGAAGGTGTGCATTACAAAAGCCGAAGCGTCATTACGGGTTTGCTAAAAAGAAACATTCTATCCTACCAAATCTCCAGGAATATCGGGAACGAGGTGAGGAATTTTGCCTCCCTGCGTTGTGTCGACGTCACCGACAAACCCCTCCCATTGGCGGAAAGCACACATTCCTTTTGTCCAAGATGGCGGCGTTGTTGCAGGTCCACTGATGCTCATTTGTTTTTTAATGTATTTTCCCATTTATTTTGGATTATATGCAATCGCTTGATGATACAAGAGTTAGTGTAACGTCTTGGAATCCGTCGTTTCTTTGTAATCTCTCTGCACGTTGAGGAATTAGCTTCATAGACCGGATTCGGTTTGCACACACTGAAAAGTTTGGGCTCCATCATAGGAGGATGAAGCGACAGGCCGGGAGAGATACCAGTCCTAGCCGGGCTCTAGCGAAACGAATACGGGAAAGAGAGAGGGAACGAGACGGAGCACGCAGGGAGGACCTTCCGCCACCGCGCATGGCTCTACTCGCCGAAAGTCGAAGCTACCTTAAGCACAAGGCCCGGAGCAGAGAGCGAGAGAAGCCTCGGTTGAGAGAGGAACGCGCGGCCGGCGTAGAAATTCACCACAGACCACCGCACCACGAGCTCGGTCTAATAAGTCGCCCACCTCTACGGACTTCAACCGCACTTCCCAAACCCGAGCTTCCGAGTACACGAGCAGCGGGTAACCTGGAATACAAAACATTACTCATTAGTAATCTAGGCTCGCAGGTCTCCGACGAAGATGTGGAGGACGGGTTATTTCACGAGTTTAAAAAGTTCGGAGACGTGAGTGTGAAGCTTTCGCATACTCCGGAACTTGGCCGTGTAGCCTACGTGAATTTCAGGCATCCGGAGGATGCTAAAGAAGCAAGGCACGCCAAATCCACCAGGTTAGTTCTGTACGACCGGCCCCTTAAAGTAGAGCCTATGTATGTCAGACGCCGGAGCTGCACCCCTCCCGACGTCGGTTACCTACCCCTCCATGCCCCGCCTTACCCCTACAGACAGCGCTCCCTCTCTCCCCCCGGGCCAGCGAGCAGCCTCCGTGAGATTCGGCCCAGGCACTACCCCGTTGAGGGGCTGGGGCTGAGCAGAGAGAGGGAGAGGATATTAGACTATTATGGGATGTTGGATGAGAGGGGGCGGCCGTACGGATTCCCCATGCCCGTGGTGGAGGACTTAAAGCCAGAGGACGACCAGAGAGCAACCAGCAACCTCTTCATCGGAAACCTGGATCACAACGTCACAGAGGGCGAGCTAAGGAGGGGCTTCGACAAGTACGGCATCATCGAGGACGTGGTGATCAAACGGCCCGCGCGCGGCCAGGGCGGAGCCTACGCCTTCCTCAAGTTCCAGAACCTGGACATGGCCCACAGGGCAAAGGTCGCCATGCAGGGGCGGGTCATCGGAGGCAACCCGGTGAAGATTGGCTACGGCAAGGCCAACCCGACCACGCGACTCTGGGTGGGCGGGCTAGGCCCCGGGAACTCCCTGGCGGCGTTGGCGAGGGAGTTCGACCGCTTCGGAAGCATCCGGAACATCGACTACGTGAAGGGGGACAGCTTCGCCTACATCCAGTACGAGAGCCTGGATGCCTCCCAGGCCGCCTGCACCCAGATGAGGGGCTTCCCCCTGGGGGGCCCGGAACGCAGACTCAGGGTGGACTTTGCCAAGGTGGAGGAGACCCGCACCTACCCCCAGGGCTACCAGCCTCCCGTGCCCCTGCCGGCCCACTTCGACCTGCTGCCGGAGGGCTACGGAGGGCACCACCGCAGCCTGGAGAGAGAGCTGCGTCCCAGAGAGCGCTCCCCACGCTCCCCGCCCAGCCACGCCCTCAGGGAGAGGGAGAGGGTGCTGGAGAGGCTGGACAGAGACTTCCCCACCAGCCCCACCCGCAGTCTGGAGCGCCGGGGCCCCGCGGAGGCCTTCGGAGGGGGAGGGAGGGGAGGCCGCGGGAGGAGCAGGAGCAGGGAGCGCTGGCTGAAGGAGAGGGAGGTCGAACGAGCTGGGGCCGTAGGAGGGGAGAGGTGCAAGAGGAGGAGCCGGAGCAGGAGTCTGTCCAACGAGAGGCAGACGGAGGAGAGGGAGAGGGGGAGGTCGAAGGTCAGAGGGGGAGGAGGAGTCCCCGTGGGGCCCATCTCCCCCGAGGCCAGCCCAGACAGAGCCCGGGTGAGAGCGCCTGACTCAACCACCGAGCCCCGTGACCACACCCCCGACAGCGGGCGCCACTCCACCGAGGATGGCGCCGCTCCGGAGACCTCGGGCCGCCACAAGAGGTCTGCAGACGCCGACCGCCACAACAACCACTACCAGCAGCACTCGCACCGCTCAAGTATCGAGTCCCAGGCCGACCCCCGCAGCCCCGGCTCGCTGTCCGAGTACGCCCAGGCCCTTTCCAAGGCCTGGCAGGGCTTCTTCGCACTGAAGAACAGCAGCTTCCCCACCTCCATGTTCCTCCTGGAGGGGGGGAAGGCCTTCCTCTCCTCGGCCCTGAGGGACAGCCAGGGAGGAGGGGGCAAGCTGGCCCAGCTGAAGATAGCCCAGCGCCTTCGCATGGACCAGACCAGGCTGGATGAGGTCACACGCAGGGTCAAAATGGGCGGGCCTGAGGGATACGCCGTCCTATTGGCCCTTCAGGGCCCCATCGACAGAGAAGCCCCGCCCCCGGAGCCTGGGCTGCAGGTGCGGCTGCTGCGCCACCTGGTGACCTACCTGAGGAACAAGGAAGCAGCTGGAGTCATAAGCCTTCCTGTGGGAGGGGCTAAGGAGGCGGGGGGTGGAGCTATGCTCTACGCCTTCCCTCCGGGCGAGTATTCCCAGCAGTACTTGCAAACAGCCAAAAGGACTGTGGGTAACCTGGACGAGGAGCATCTGGTCATAGTGGTGGTCAGCGACTCCAACTGAGACTGTCACACACAACTCCACAGGAAGGGGGCGCTGCAGCAGGAGCAGGGCAACATGGTGGAACCGAGGATGACTGTTAGTGCAGAAACATAGGGATGCATGTCTGCCGATCTCACTGCCTGCTAGCTCCTCTGAACTCTCTCTTCACTCCACTGCCTCCAAGCTCACACTACCAAGAAGAAACACACTAAAAGCACCCTGGGAAACGGAGTGCTAAAGGGGGGAGGGCTTAAGTTTGAATTTACAAAGGAGGAATGGAAATGTAGTCCTACGTAGAGACCGAATTGTTTTATAACTGAAACACGACAACCGAGGGATTGTTTTTGCTGTTCTGTTTTTACTCTGTTGTTGTTTGTTGTTTTGTATGAACCTGAATTGACCAAGCTGATCTGTCTCACACTAAGAGGTCCGTAAGTCCCACGGTGAATGATTGTATGCTTTGACTTAGTTTTTATTGAACCATTCCAGCAGTTCTCTTTTTTGAGTGTTTTTAGAAGCTGACATGCATGCAGGATGGACGAGCTTGGTTCGTTCTTTGCCAGAAACATCCAGTCAGTCCTGGAGGATAGTTCATTTGACGTTGAATTGAAGCAGTTGTCATTTAAGATGTTGTATTAGCTACTTTAAATGTTCTTTATTCTCCAAATCCAGATCATTACAGCTGTCTTTATTTGTTATCAGAAGCCTATATCGTTTAAATCTACCTTTTATTCATCCATCCATCGATCCATCCAACTTCCCATCCATCCATCAGTCCATCCATCCCATAGTGAACATGGCGGCCATTTGCCCGGTCATGTGACGTGTGATTCCTGACAAGACTACTGGTCAAGGGCAAGGCTGAGCAGCCCTGTTCCTGGACAGCTCCCCTCCTGTAGGTCAGGTGTTTCTGATGGGCTTGACCAGAACATCATGGGGGGCGTCTCTCCAGGAGCAGGGTTGGACGGCTCTGATCGAGGCTGTCTCTACCTCCTAAAAAGATGAAGTTGTGACGTTGCCGTGGTTACGTAACTGACTTTCGGCACAGCCTGTTTCTGGCGTGGACTCGTACGTCTCCTCCGAGGCCTGCTTGTTCCTCCGTCAACTGTCTTCTTCACGGCTGCAACACCGAAACTCATCGTTTTGAAACCGGTTTCTATTCAATTGCATTTCCCAATGTTGTTTAAACCCTGTGTACCTATTTATTATACAGTGCTTGTCTCAAACACTCCAATGCAATCCACGCCCTGCACATGTTCTAAATAATTTTGTGATCCAAGATAGTAAAAATACTCTAACCCACCAAATGGGAGCAATAGAACGGTTTACTAGATTTCAGATTGTGGTTGATGCTTGCTCACACATTTGCCAAGTGTGTAGACTAGACACTACCGGTGTGCTGGTGTGACTTTAAACATTTACAGTTATAATGTTTTGTTATTGTAACCCTGTAGATTGGACTGAGCAAAGATGGCGACAACACGAGAATGAGTAGGTTACTACTTGACAATCGGTTTTAAACGTGAAAAGACTCTCCCCTTGTTTTTCTTTGGCTCTGTCTACATGTGAACATGTATTCTGTATGAATTATGTAATAAAACATTTTATGCTCGTTTTTCACTCTTTGTCAGGGCAAGGTTTTATTTAATCATCACATAAACAGAAGCCGTGTCTAAGAGGATTTATAGTTAATACTCTGTGGGGGCTGTAGGCCACAGTGAGCTAGCCAGGTGTCAGATCCACAGTGATTGATTGGTGAACAAATACATCATAAAATTAAACACAATTTAATGATATCATATTTCAATATAAATATATGTTATACATTTTGGATACTTATATATACAACATTTATTAATCTGAAGGTGTCTATGCAAGAACAGTGATTATTAGTCAGGAGGCTGAGCGGTGAGGGAATCGGGCTAGTAATCCGAAGGTTGCCAGTTCGATTCCCGGTCATGCCAACTGACGTTGTGTCCTTGGGCAAGGCACTTCACCCTACTTGCCTCGGGGGAATGTCCCTGTACTTACTGTAAGTCGCTCTGGATAAGAGCGTCTGCTAAATGACTAAATGTAAATGTATTAGCTGGGCATGGAGAATTCCGTCACATACCATTTTGAAACACTAGGTGGCAGCACAGCCAAGAGGCCAGCCATGCGGCCACTTCTTCTTCAGTAACTGGCTTCCTGCTGATCAGAGATGGCAAAAGTACACACCATAGACATTCTCTGGTACACACATCCTTCACTCAAGTAGAAGTACTACAAATACTCATGTTAAAAAAGACTGGTAAATGTCGAACCACTGACTACACTTTTTCACTCAAGTTAAAGTAAAGAAGTAGGCTATGGGCTCTGACATACTTGAGTAAAAAGCATTCATTACTGCAACCTGTTTTAGTGTTTTAGTACAAAGTTGACAGAAAAATTGTGAAGAGAGTTCAGAGTAAAGTAACACTGCCAATAACGTCATGCAGTGTGGAGAGACTTTTCTCAACAACTAACAGAATAAAAAATCATCTTCGGACATCAATGACAAGCGCCAGGCGGAACCACTTCAGTTTACTCTCATTTGAGCGTGAATTGACAGATACATTGGATTATGATTAAATCATCACAATATTCAACTCGAAGCCTCGCCGTCTGCGCCTTGTGATGTAGGTCATGCCTGTAACGTCTAAAGGTAAGGTACCTTTTTATAGTGCTGCCCGCCGTGGTAAATTGTGACATAGGCATCGAGCGTATGAGTTTTATTTTCTTGGCAAGTTGGTAACTGGTGTGGTCACTGTCTTATGTTAATAGCCTATGCCATATAGGCTAACGAAGTTGCTAGTAGCATATACACTTAATATAAAACGACTGTATTATGAAATAATATGCGGTGCACATCTCAAAGTAGGCTAAATAAAAAAACCAAACTGTAAAAATACCTATCCATATTTTTCTAGGCCTATCCAAAAAAAATGATTCTGGCTACGCCCCTGCTCTGCACGCGCACACACAGCGAGCCTTCATGACCAAGCTTTTACAGCACAGGAAATGGAGAGGGAGAAGTAGTGAAATATTAATGCAGAAACATGAGGGCTCCAATGAAATCCATTAGGAAGGGAAAAATCAATGGGAGGAGCCCATTCCCCCTCCCTCACTGACCCAGATGAAACAACAGCGGGGAATCAGGCCTGCATCTCATTCCAGACAGATCCACCCTCCCCAGTAGCCCAGTTACCTTGCTTGAATCCCTGTTACCTCAATTGGATCCTCGGATCTAAAGCACCATCTGATTTGACCCTGGTGGGCTGGGGTTGATACCACACCAGCCCCAGAGCCAAGAGTCAATGGACCAGGCCAGCTCTCCTTCCAGTGGCTTATCCACAAACTGGCCGGAGACTGGAGCTAAATGACAGCCAGCTCTGTGTCTGTATATCAAGAGGACGCAAGTTCAAAACGCTCTTGTATGTTGCTGTGGACTAAATGAATGAATCATCACCTTTGCAGCACACACTTTATCTCATCACCATACATACTTTCCTGCTATATCTACATTCCTGCTATATCTACATACACTAAATGTAAATGTACATTTAGTCATTTAGCAGACGCTCTTAGCCAGAGCGACTTACAGTAAGTACAGGGACATTCCCCCCGAGGCAAGTAGGGTGAAGTGCCTTGCCCAAGGACACAACATCATTTTGCACGGCCGGGAATCGAACCAACAACCTTCTGATTAATAGCCCGACTCACTAAACGCTCAGCCATCTGACCCTATATCTATTCAAATATCACCACACGTTTGTCTACTGTAACTCCACACATACAAACATACCATACTTTATCGACATGTGTTTCCCGCTATAAATAGTTCCATAGCTGTGGACTGTCCTGGCTGTGGTGGTGAGTGCCCTACCCTCCGTGGAGCGGCTGAACTGTGTCTGCCCCCTGTTCCAGCGCTGGGACTGGGGCCTGGCAGAGGCCTGCTGCCTGTCCGACCAGCAGGCTCCAGCAGCTCACAGAACAATGGAGGGTCTTATCTCCAGGCTGAGCGCGGGGGACGTATTTTTAGATGGCGAGCATGTGTTGCAAGTAAAACGACGGGTGTCGGACGGGTTTGGAAATAGCTCAGTGCTTGACGGACTCTTCCGGAGGGATGATAATGGTGGTTGTTGTTGGAAGAGGAAGAGGACAACAGAGGCTGTACCCAGGCGTGAGACACAACTCGGTGACTCATTCACGCCCAGGAGACATGAAATCAGGAAAAACAAGGCAATAGATCCTAAACAGTTTAATGACGATCATTGTAATGGCACCCCTGAATAATCTCATTTCTGTGGACTCTCTCATCACTTAGCAGATGCTATTTTCTGAGGAAACTGACATCACGCACGCACGCGCACACACACACACACCACACACACATGTTGTATAGGGATGTAACAATATATCGTGGAACAATATATCGCAATACAATTTCTTTACAATATGTATCGTAGAGTTATGGCAATATTTTTACAATACGACGTCCGTTTGATCCTATTGGTTGAGCTACCAGCACGTGACCTACTCTGCACCTGCGTCATGCGTGCATTCATTGCATTCAGAGGAATCGCTTGAACGGAGTTAACTAAATTGTATGTACAACAAAGAAAATGATTGAAAATGTTTAATGTTTTGGAAACAAATCTGTCAAGTGAATTTCGGTATAATTTAAAATGTTGTTTTACGTATTGTATTGTACACCCAGTATCGTGATACGTATTGAATTGTGAGCTGAGTGTATCGTTACACCCTTAATGTTGTATGAGAATAGCTGACATGTGGTATGGAAATGATATGACCTTTCTCTGGGGGAAGGGATCTTCTCCCAGATGCTCTCAGCATTACTACATGTTTCTGGTACTCCCTATCCTATTCCTATGTAACAGCATCTTATCTTCTCCCCATGTTAGCCTATGTATATCCTCTACCACCCCCACCCCCACCCTTCCCCTCCATGGACAATCTGATACCCAGCCCTGGAGCCTAGAGGCTAGTCACTAGACTGGGAGATGGAAGCTGGAGGATGAAGGTGGGGGATAGAGGCTGGAGGATAGAGGCTGGAGGATAGAGGCTGGAGGATGAAGGCTGGAGGATAGAGGCTGGAGGATAGAGGCTGGAGGATAGAGGCTGGAGGATAGAGGCTGGAGGATAGAGGCTGGAGGATAGAGGCTGGAGGATAGAGGCTGGAGGATAGAGGCTGGAGGATGGAGGCTGAAGGATAGAGGCTGTAGGATGAAGGCTGTAGGATAGAGACTGGAGGATAGAGGCTGGAGGATAGAGGCTGGAGGATGAAGGATAGAGGCTGGAGGATGAAGGATAGAGGCTGGAGGATGAAGGATAGAGGCTGGAGGATGAAGGCTGGAGGATGAAGGCTGGAGGATGAAGGCTGGAGGATGAAGGCTGGAGGATAGAGGCTTGAGGATAGAGGCTGGAGGATAGAGGCTGAAGGCTGGAGGATAGAGGCTGAAGGATAGAGGCTGGAAGTTGTAAACTGTGAGCTAGATGTAGAAGCTACAGGTCAGAAGTGTAAACGCCTTCCTTTCTGTTCCCTCCCTCCACCCTCTCCACCCTCCCCCTACCACTCTTCCTCCCCCACTTCCTCTGTAATCCACCTCCATTCTCATCCCCCTCTCCTGACACACCCTGCTCTCTACCTCCTGTTCACATAACATCCGCAATCCCTCCTCCATATTACCCCCCCCACACACACACACACACACACACTCACACATCCCTCCAGTGATGGATCAGGTGCTGGGAGTGTCCTGTCAGCTCTCTGGAGCATCTGCTCTCCTGGGGAGACGGGGGGGGGGGGGGGCTGGGGAATCCCCAGAGGCATTTGATTGGACGAGGCTTTATTAGGTTAGATTGCATTTACAGGGAGACGGCCGGATGTAACGACAAAGAGTCGTCAATTATCCAGCACCCTTTGTATGTGTGTGTGTGTGTATGAGAGAGAGAGATTAAAAAGAAGGAACGTGATGGAAAGAGAAAAAGAGATAGAACAAAGATGAAAAGAGAGGGAGGGAAAGAGAGAGAGGGAGAGAGAGGGTGAGGGAGAGAGAGGGTGAGGGAGAGAGAGGGTGAGGGAGAGAGACGGAAGTAAAAACCTGTGAGGATCATCTGACGTTCAACCGGATCAACCTTTTCTGATCCACTAAATAACAGCTCCGTTTGTACACCGCTTTTGCCAAAACATCCTGAATATCCTGTGATTTAAACAGAGAGCTTACCATCCTGCATCGCTGGATCTCATTCTGCAGCCAGCGTGTGCCTGAGCAGTGAGGTCGGCATAAAGCAGCCAGCTTGTGTTCGCTGTGCTGCTGACAGTGAGGAGGCAAGTGCTGTATAATCACCCGCTCTCTCTCTCTCTCTCTCTCTCTCTCTCTCTCTCTCTCTCTCTCTCTCTCTCTCTCTCTCTCTAGCTCGCTCTCTGAATAGTTCTTAATTGATGCTTCATTGTGACTGTTGTTCAAAGACTTGAGTGGAGGGTTTACCGATGGAGTAATTACTTTCTATCTCTCTCATCCAACTCTCCCTCTCCCTCTCCCTCTCCCTCTCTCTCTCTCTCATTTCAACTTTCATGCGTTCTCTAACTCCCTCTTTGCTCTTATGTCTCTGTTTCCCAGCCTGTCTCCCCCCTCTCCCTCTTCAGGTTTCTGTCTCTCTCTTTCCCTCACTCTCTCCAGTGTCTGTGATGTCATGTGAGTGGGAAGCGACAGGGGTCACAATGCACATGCAGCTCATTGGTCTGCGAGGATGCTCAACATGTCTGAGTCTGTGAGCCAGCCTCTTCCAAACACCACACACCCCTCAGCCCACGTAGGGCCGTACACGCCACTCCACACAGGGCTCATGCACACGCATGCACACGCCATGCAGACAAGCACACACACACGCGTGACGCAGAGTAGCACGCGCACGCAACAGACCTACACGAGCGGGCACATGTGCACACATACACACAAGCACACACACACAACAGACATGTACACACACAAGCATGTGCACTCACACACCCAACACGCACGCACGCACACACCCAGGCACGCAGACATACGCACGCACATCAGACACTCGCCAAAAACAACTGTGCTGCCTAGAAGAGTTTGTGTTTGACCAGCTGTTGAAGAGTAAGCCCTTATTCATAGCCTGCTTTCATCTCTGTGTGCCAGTCTTTGTGTTTGTGGAGGTGATGGCTGAGAGCCAGCAGCATGAAAGTCTGTGTGTGCGTGTGCGTGCGTGCGTGTGTGCTTTGCCACTGTTGATCTCTATGCTCCGTCATCAAGGCAGAGTGTGTTGGTGTCATTATACTCTACCTGGCTCTGAGACATCACAGGAGGCTCTCTCTCTTTGTGCTGAGCACACACACACACCTACACACAAACACACACACATCTACACACGCCACTACCTGCCCTTAAAGAATATACACAGATCTCTCTGTATGTATATATACACAGTAGTCGGTTGGGGGTCAGATGGCTGTGCGGTTAGGGAATCTGGCTATTGGTTGGTTTGATTCCTGGCCGCGTCAAATGACGTTGTGTCCTTGGGCAAGGCACTTCACCCTACTTGCCTCGGGGGGAATGTCCCTGTACTTACTGTAAGTCGCTCTGGATAAGAGCATCTACTAAATGACTAAATGTAAATGTATAGATATTCGATATTGATATTACTGATAAACTGTCACTAGTGCTACAGAGAGCAGCAGTCTACCATGCTAGGTACAGCAGTCAGACATGGCTGTCACTAGTGCTACAGAGAGCAGCAGTCTACCATGCTAGGTACAGCAGTCAGACATGGCTGTCACTAGTGCTACAGAGAGCAGCAGTCTACCCTGCTAGGTACAGCAGTCAGACATGGCTGTCACTAGTGCTACAGAGAGCAGCAGTCTACCCTGCTAGGTACAGCAGTCAGACATGGCTGTCACGGCTGGGCAGAATCTCACACACTGCGGCGTCAGCACTTATGGGATCACCAGGGATCAAACCTAGCGTCGATGCATCTGGTCTGTAGCTGTTCTACAGTTCTGGGATCGCTGGGCTGTGGCTTAGCGACACACGACTGGATTGATTGATCTGGGCTGCCGTTGGTTATGAGTGAGCGTTTCAAGTACTACACACACACACACACACACACACACACACACACAACACCAGCAGGGTGTGGAGTCTCCTGTTGTCAACACGGTTCCAAAACCACCTCCACAACACCGGTCTCTGTAGCCTCTGTAGGCTGCCAAATGAAGAAGGGAGGCACAGCAGACATTACATGTGTAGGTTTTAATCATTATAATGGCATGAATGGAAAGAAACAGAGACAGTTACAAAACATCAGGTAGATACGAATGACTAAACTTCCTCTCCTGAGGAGGGGGAAAAAAAACACAACAAAACAGAACTGAATGACGGTGTTCAACTAACACAATAACCACCAGGATGGAAAACTCATGTTCAATATCAAGTGCAATATTGGAGCGTCCTATTTCCCTTTCCCCCCAATCCAACTGCATTGTCTTGAATACCGTACAGTGGTGCTCTATCAGTGTAGGTAAGGAATGAGAGCATGGATTGTATCATTATCATGTTTTCTATATGGTCCACAAAGCTATGGTCAATGCCTGGGCCTGGGTCAAACACTGTTTATAAAGTCTTCAGCTGCATTTGATTTACCTCGAGAGTTTGCCCTTCCGGGAGCATCCCATTGGGATACTCACTGTATGGAGTCAAGTATAGTGAATCAAGCGCACCCCCAGACAGTATTTCACAGTGTTTGTCCAGGGTCTAATTGTATCCCACCTTTTAGCCCTTTCACTGCAGTAGCTTCCGATAGAGTACCAGGCTAAACCATTGAGACACGCAGGTTTGCATAGACATCAATTCAAGTTGAACTCATGCAAATCAATGAAGCTGAATGAAAGTTTGATAAACAGAAAAAAAAAGTGTATTTCTTTTCTTTTTTTACACAATGAATCATGAATTGTTACTAGTGTCCACACAGTTTTCATCACATCTGGGATTATTATAAAAATAAGTGAGTTCATATATACCGCGTATTCATCATTAAAAAACAACAACAGATAAACAAACAAATGACTCTATGCATTACAGTCCATTGAGTTGAATAGTTAGGAGTTAGTTACAGTGGATGTTGGCAACAGGATTCGTCTGTGTCTGAGCGTCTGGGGGCGTCTGGGGGCGTCTGGGGCGTACGGTGCTACTGCTCTGCCTCTCCACATGGTTAGTATTGCTTCACCTTGTCAACACTGGCGAGTATAGAGACCTGCCAATGCACAGACTCAGGCATTTGTGTGCATGTTTATGTGTGTGTGTGCGTGTTTATGTGTGTGTGTGTGTGTGTGAAAGATAGGAAGAGAGTGTTTGGTAATGTGTGTGTTAAATGTATTTATGTGCTAATATGTGTGTGTGTGTGTGTGGTGGTGTGTGTGTGTCAACATATATTAGTGCGCTAAAGTGTGTGTGTGTGTGTGTGAGGCCAAGCAAACATGCAGCATTGGGCTCTGTCCAGGGCAGTTACCATGCACAGGATGTCAGTAAGACAGACCTGGGAGACAGAAGCACTGCTAGCACACCCAGAAAGAGGCCTTCTGCATCGTCATAGATCAGACATGTGGACATACGTGTAGACCTCAGCACTAGCATGTTTGTACAGCATGTTTCATGGTGTCGACATGTCAGTTGTGAAAACCCTACTTTTCTAGCTAACAAAAACATCCTGTTATTAAACGCTCATTAGGAAATACCAGTCACGTGGTTGGATGGAAGAAAAACACATTTGTCACTGAGTCAAACTTTAGAACCAGACATAATAAACTGGTAGTATACAGTATATAGTTTGTAACCTGCTGCCCTCCCAAAAAAAACAATAATATTACCCAATCCCAAAACGTGTTTCTTTTATCATAAAGGTAATACTCATCATAATAAATTAATCAAATAAATTAAACACATTTAAAATCAATGTGACAAAAAGCGCTTAAAAACTAAAAAAAAGAAGAAAAAAAAGAAAACGTAAAATTTGCTTTCAAAAACCTTTTTTTTTTTCTTTTTTTTTTTACATCAAATACTTAAAAAACAATAGAAGAAGAAACTGTCAGGAAGTAGGACGTAGGAAGTAGACAGGAAGTAGTGTAAAGGAGCAGACGTAGACTTGCAGGGCTGTGTACAAGCTGCCTCAGTGCAGCCCAGCATCAGTCAAGACAAGTGTGGCAGTCATAAACTCTCTCAGCGGGAATCGCTCGTACAGATCAATAAATAGAATAGAAGAGGGGAGAGTTAGAGGAGAAAAGAGAGGAAGGAAGAAAAGAAGGGAAGAAGAGAGGACGATATAGTCTATGGCTTGCTCGAGTGGCTTCCTTGGCCAGTAAGATAAATATGGTTATGACTAGCTATACCAACCAGCTCTCCTGGCTCTCACTGAACCGTAGTCTGGGACAAGCTACAAAACACACCGTTTTTAAATGTTCTTCTTTTTTTTTTTTTTTACTACGTAACTACATCATCAGGCAAGACGGAAGAACTACAAACAGCCCTTCCCCCTCCAGGAGGTCATCCTATTGGACGACGGACAGTGGTCGACGGCGGCAACAATTCCTCGGGACGGACTTGGACGGCGGAGGAGGAGGGGGGGGGGGGGAGGAGAGGGGGAGGCGAGGGGGGGGGGGGGAGGAGAGGGGAAGCGGGAACTTCAGTAGGGAGCGAACTTCTGTCGCTCGGGTTTCTTGATGCCGTTGGCGGAGGAGATCTTGGCGGTGTAGGAGGCCAGGGCGGCGTGCGGAGGGCCGGCGGCGGCGGCGGCAGCTGTGGCGGAGGGGGAGGAGAGTGCCAGGAAGGGGTAGGATTTCATTCCCAGGAGGCTGGACAAGGGGAGGGCATAGGGGGCGCCCATCATGGGAGCGTGGGGCAGAGCTCCCATCGCTGCCAAGGCTGCGGAGGATGCGGCGGGAGGAGGAGGGGCGGGCTGGGTGGTGAAGCTCATGTTGAGGTCAACAGGGGCCGACATGGAGGAGGACTGGGCGGTGGATTTGGCGGTCTCTAAACTGCACAGGGGACGGAGGGAGGGGAGGAGGGAGGGAGGGGATAGGAGGTGGAGGGAGGGAGGGAGGGTGGAGGGAGGGAGGGAGGGAGGGAGGAGGACAGGGAAAGGGAGAGGAGTCCGGATGGAAAAGGGTTAGAAGGTTAAATAAAAGACATGTTAAAGAAAGAAATCGAGATAAATCAAATAAATAAAACTGAAACAAAACTAAAGGAAAATTGGAGATAAATAATCATAAAGGTGTGTTTTGCTGGAGGTTGCAACAGATTATTTGAGGGGGGGCCTGGGAACTCATGGGGGAGGTGCTGTATAAGTCAGGGAGATGGCCAGGGAAGGGGCTTGGGAGGGGGAAACAAAATAAGTCAAATACATTAGGAGAGGTCTTCCTCTTCAGGAGATTAAACCTCACAAACCAAGTAATGCACTGGTAAATAGAAAGGTCCACTGTGTATAGTTCTTCATGTTTAAAGTGTCATTGTGTTGGTGCTCTTTGATGGTTTTGTAATGCACTTTGGTAAAAACGATTCTTTTTAAAACATGCTTCATAAATAAATTGTTAGTTGATTGATTGGTCAATCTGGTATAGAAATACTGCCAATGCACTGGAAAATTACATTGTGTGTGATGCTAACCTAAGACGAGCATCTAATTGGATAGGAAAATTGATCAGGCTATGGGCCCTGTACAGATTCTCTACTGCATCACTCTCCTTCGTCCTGTGGGACTTCCTTAAATCTACCATGATTGGATTGCCGTAAAAAGGCCTTTCTTTAAACAGCGGCCACCAATCCAGTCACGTCAGATTGGTGATTCCTCCCTACGGAAGGCACAAGGAGAGGAAGCAGTATTGGAAAAGCCCCAGTCTGAACGCAGACGAGCTGCTCCGGTCCTCCCGCTCCACGGCGAGCAGGGCTTTGTGTTTTCTAGACCAGGGTGCGTTCGATATGCACGCACGTCCTGATGCAACACTCCGCAACAGAAAGGAAGGGGAGCTTGTCTGACAGATGTGCTGAGTGGAGACGAAGTCCCTACTGGGACTGATCCCCAGCGTGAATAATCAGCAGCAGATAAAGGGATGCTGATGTGATGAGGGTGGAGGGGGTGGGGTTTGCCTCCGTCATGGCGGAGCTTTCCTACAGTACTGTGTCGTAGCTGTCAGAGCCGCAGTGCTGCTCTTATGACCCCTTTGACTAAATTAAGATTGTGTCAAATCTCACCATAAAACGAGACTCGCTGTTAGAAGTGTGGTGCGGTTTTAGACTAAGCCGTGCAGGACGTCGACCCAGAAATGTCATTTACCAACTTCAACAGTATGTTTTTTGACGCGGAAGTCACGCGTGTGACTGTATTCATGTGTACACATACACACACACACACACACACACACACTGACACTCAAACACAGACACTCAGACATGCACACACACACAAACATCAAATCACAGAAATGCAAAAATAATGAAAACAAATTAAACCTTATTATAGTGAGAAACACGGTCCGCAAAGTGCCACTTTCCTTTCAGAAGGAAATATCACAGCCAAGCAGGTCTGAACTGTAAAATACCGTTGACCTGTGTGGTGACAGGCAGGGTCTAAACGCCCTGTCAGAGCCCTCTGTGAGTGCAGCCGAGTGAAATATCAAGTCATTCCAGGTTCCAATCTCTTATTTGCATATTAATGGCCAGACTGTTTATCATGAGAGGAGCCTTGAGTGTTGGGGGGCAGGTCTGAAACACAGGCTCCCTCAGAGACAGGAGGAGCAGTGAGGGGCAGGTCTGAAACACAGGCTCCCTCAGACAGACAGGAGGAGCAGTGAGGGGCAGGTCTGAAACACAGGCTCCCTCAGACAGACAGGAGGAGCAGTGAGGGGCAGGTCTGAAACACAGGCTCCCTCAGACAGACAGGAGGAGCAGTGAGGGGCAGGTCTGAAACACAGGCTCCCTCAGACAGACAGGAGGAGCAGTGAGGGGCAGGTCTGAAACACAGGCTCCCTCAGACAGACAGGAGGAGCAGTGAGGGGCAGGTCTGAAACACAGGCTCCCTCAGACAGACAGGAGGAGCAGTGAGGGGCAGGTCTGAAACACAGGCTCCCTCAGACAGACAGGAGGAGCAGTGAGGGGCAGGTCTGAAACACAGGCTCCCTCAGACAGACAGGAGGAGCAGTGAGGGGCAGGTCTGAAACACAGGCTCCCTCAGAGACAGGAGGAGCAGTGAGGGGCAGGTCTGAAACACAGGCTCCCTCAGACAGACAGGAGGAGCAGTGAGGGGCAGGTCTGAAACAGGCTCCCTCAGACAGACAGGAGGAGCAGTGAGGGGCAGGTCTGAAACACAGGCTCCCTCAGAGACAGACAGGAGGAGCAGTGAGGGGCAGGTCTGAAACAGGCTCCCTCAGACAGACAGGAGGAGCAGTGAGGGGCAGGTCTGAAACACAGGCTCCCTCAGACAGACAGGAGGAGCAGTGAGGGGCAGGTCTGAAACACAGGCTCCCTCAGACAGACAGGAGGAGCAGTGAGGGGCAGGTCTGAAACACAGGCTCCCTCAGACAGACAGGAGGAGCAGTGAGGGGCAGGTCTGAAACACAGGCTCCCTCAGACAGACAGGAGGAGCAGTGAGGGGCAGGTCTGAAACACAGGCTCCCTCAGAGACAGGAGGAGCAGTGAGGGGCAGGTCTGAAACACAGGCTCCCTCAGACAGACAGGAGGAGCAGTGAGGGGCAGGTCTGAAACACAGGCTCCCTCAGAGACAGGAGGAGCAGTGAGGGGCAGGTCTGAAACACAGGCTCCCTCAGACAGACAGGAGGAGCAGTGAGGGGCAGGTCTGAAACACAGGCTCCCTCAGACAGACAGGAGGAGCAGTGGGGGGCAGGTCTGAAACACAGGCTCCCTCAGACAGACAGGAGGAGCAGTGAGGGGCAGGTCTGAAACACAGGCTCCCTCAGACAGACAGGAGGAGCAGTGAGGGGCAGGTCTGAAACACAGGCTCCCTCAGACAGACAGGAGGAGCAGTGAGGGGCAGGTCTGAAACACAGGCTCCCTCAGACAGACAGGAGGAGCAGTGAGGGGCAGGTCTGAAACACAGGCTCCCTCAGACAGACAGGAGGAGCAGTGAGGGGCAGGTCTGAAACACAGGCTCCCTCAGACAGACAGGAGGAGCAGTGAGGGGCAGGTCTGAAACACAGGCTCCCTCAGAGACAGACAGGAGGAGCAGTGAGGGGCAGGTCTGAAACACAGGCTCCCTCAGACAGACAGGAGGAGCAGTGAGGGGCAGGTCTGAAACACAGGCTCCCTCAGACAGACAGGAGGAGCAGTGAGGGGCAGGTCTGAAACTCAGGCTCCCTCAGAGACAGACAGGAGGAGCAGTGAGGGGCAGGTCTGAAACACAGGCTCCCTCAGAGACAGACAGGAGGAGCAGTGAGGGGCAGGTCTGAAACACAGGCTCCCTCAGAGACAGACAGGAGGAGCAGTGAGGGGCAGGTCTGAAACACAGGCTCCCTCAGAGACAGACAGGAGGAGCAGTGAGGGGCAGGTCTGAAACACAGGCTCCCTCAGAGACAGACAGGAGGAGCAGTGAGGGGCAGGTCTGAAACACAGGCTCCCTCAGAGACAGACAGGAGGAGCAGTGAGGGGCAGGTCTGAAACACAGGCTCCCTCAGAGACAGGCAGGGATGAAGGGAACAACACGAGGCAGCAGAGAGAAGGGGTTGCTGTCAGCTCCACAGCCTGGCTCTAAAGAAACATTCAAAAGGCTTCTTCCCAGTGTTGGCCTGAGGCTTGAACACAGACCCTGACTAGGACAGACCCTCATCTGTGTATGATAAAGAGGCCCTGGTCGTCTGACACGGCTGCAGATCCGGTCGGATACACGGATCAGTTGTTTGTTTTTGAGGAGTTTGATTGAACAGTGAACTGTACGGCCCACAATGTATTTCACTGTATCTTTTCTGGGTGTGGGCTGGTGCATCGTGGGTCCCGGGTGCTGTGTCTTACCAGGAAGTGATGAGGTACTGGGCCAGGTTAATGCTGATTGGTGTTCCAGTGATGGTCACGTGTCGGTCGCTGCTGCTGTCCAGCTGGCTGCCTATCTTGATCTGCGCCCCCGACACCTGGCGAATCTCGTTGATCTTGGTGCCCTGGCGCCCGATGATGGAGCCAATCAGCTGATGGGGTCAAAGAGAGAGGGGGCGGGACTTGTGTGAGAAGGAGGAAGGAGACGGGGGGAAGCACTTTGTAGTTCCAACATCTCAAGAGAGGTCTGACCATCATCAGAGGTCTGAGCATGGGGCCCTGGCGGTTCTCTGGTTCCTAGCACAAAGGCTGAGGTCTTACTGCAGGGGCCTGGGTTCGAATCCGGCCCAGGTCCTTTCCTGCATGTCCCTTTACTTTCTCCCCTACATTTGTCCCTGTCACCTGTCACTCTTGACTGTCTCTAACTGAAAAAGCAGAAATGCCCCCAAAACCCATTCAATATAGAGAGGTCTGAGCCTTAGGACACAGTCTGTTACAAGGTAGTTCAAATGAAAAGAAAAACGAAAGTATTTACCGTAATACCCCGAAGACTTAACCATAGAAGTATAAACTAATTCAATTCGATGGCTAATCGTTAGTATAATGTAATCATCAACGCCACAAAATGTCAGTTATTACAGCCTTTGTCCAGTAGCATAGTATTTCTCTTACAAAGGGATCAATTTGGCTCGCACACCAGCAGTTGTATTGACTACTGCAAGGCTTGTTTACTGCCTACTCCTGCAAAATGTGGGATTTGTCTGTCCTGGTTATCATGATCCTAAGACCTCCCTCCGTCATACCCTCCTCCCTCCCTTCTCCCCTCCCTCCCATCCCAGGGTGTTTCTAAAACAACCCTAGGAAAAGAACCTGTACACCCCTAATCAGTCAAAATCAACGGTCACTTTCAATTTCAAACACCTCCAAGTACCCAATCAGGAACATGGACTCGACACCAGTGAGCTTCAGTCCTCTCCCCTCCCAGTGGCTGAGTGGGTATCGATTTCCCTGCCCGGAGGAACAACGCTCGTCTAATTCCTCCAGAACACACACAGCTTTTTAGTGGTCAATATAGCGGGAAGGAAATGGGGAACAAACGGTGTGGAACAGAAGAAAGGGTTGCTGTGGTTTTTCCTGCTGTGTTTGTGTTGCTGGGTGCAGAGCTTGCACCTGAGAGAGGAACTACTCCTCGGTTTAGGTCCTGCCTGGTCAGGTCAGCACAGCACAGCTATAGATGGGTTTTCTTGTTTTAGCTAGGAGAGGACTGGGGCTAGGACAGGACTGGGGCTAGGACAGGACTGGGGCTAGGACAGGGTGGGCTGGGCTAGGACAGTGCTGGGCTAGGACAGGACTGGGCTAGGACAGGACTGGGGCTAGGACAGGATTGGGCTAGGACAGTGCTGGGCTAGGACAGGACTGGGCTAGGACAGGACTGGGGCTAGGACAGGACTGGGCTAGGACAGGACTGGGGCTAGGACAGGATTGGGCTAGGACAGTGCTGGGCTAGGACAGGACTGGGCTAGGACAGGACTGGGGCTAGGACAGGACTGGGCTAGGACAGGACTGGGGCTAGGACAGTGCTGGGCTAGGACAGGATTGGGCTAGGACAGGACTGGGGCTAGGACAGTGCTGGTGTTAGGACAGGACTGGGATAGGGCTGGGCTAAGACATATCTCGTTTTAAGACAGCATTTGGTTAAGTAGACTAGTGGGTCCAGGAGAGGACGGGCTATGCGTGGACTGGACTAGGAGAGGCTGAGGCGAGGGTAGGGCTGAGATGAGAGATCTGTCCCTGTTAGATGGCTGGATGTGATGGAAGGGGCCTGGTGTGGGCAGGCTAAGCACCTTGACTCTGCTGATCCCAGATCAGGCCAGTACCATGAGGAAGCGGCACCAGGACAGACGTGTTGGCAGGCTGGTATGTGTCTGATCGATGGACAGCCTCTAGTCCTATCTACGTTTTTATCTCTTCCTCTTGTTCTATTTCAGTCCCTTCTCTCTCACTCTCTCGCTCTCTCTCTCTCTCTGTTCTGCCCCTATCCTCTTGCTATAAATGTAGACTATTTATGTCAGTGACAGTGATCATGTACACTAGTGTGTGTGTGTGTGTGGGGGGTGAGGTAGGTGAGGGTGGTGTGGGGTAGGTTAGGGTGGGTGTGGGGTTGAGGTAGGTTAGGGTGGGGGTACAGGAGCTTAGACAGGAACAGAGATCCCAGCCAGAACAGAACAAACACAACCCTCTCAAATCTCTAACTCAGAGGCCCCCCCTACAGGCATATAGTGTAACTGCTCCATCCTCCAAGAGTCTGTGTCTCTGTGTGTCTGTGTGTGTGTCTGTGTCTCTGCCTGTGTGTCTGTGTGTGTGTCTGTGTCTGTGCCTGTGTGTCTGTCTGTGTGTGTGTGTCTGTGTGCTGGCCTGGGCAGAAAAGGGGGGCTATTTTGGGGAGCTTCCCTGCTGCAGTTGTAATTTGTGATGGGTCTTGTTCAGGCTGACAGGGTGGGACATCACTAAGCCCACAGCCTCCCTCTCTCAATCCTCCCTCTCTCGTTCCCTCTCCTCTCCTCCCTCTCCTCCCCTCTCTCAATCCTCCCTCTCTCGTTCCCTCTCCTCTCCTCCCTCTCCTCCCCTCTCTCAATCCTCCCTCTCTCGTTCCCTCTCCTCTCCTCCCTCTCCTCCCCTCTCTCAATCCTCCCTCTCTCGTCCCTCTCCTCCCCTCTCTCAATCCTCCCTCTCTCGTTC
>NC_090050.1:22210567-22245902 GCF_038355195.1 Osmerus mordax
TCTGGGGTTCTGGATGTAGGAACTGGCATTAACAGCACTCACCCCGGAGTCTGCTGACTGGAACATTAGGCCTCGTAGCTGGAATCCTGACTCACAAACAGGAACTTAGGAGTTCAAACTGATCTAGCGGACGCAGACGTCTACTAGCCAGAGGTGAATGATTCCAGCCCCTGTCTAGAACACCAGCTTAGTTTCCACCCTGCATCCCAAACACACATTCCGTTCCCGTACTTTCCTAATTGAGTCAGCGTGGGGGAGGACCAGGGAAGCCCAGCGTGTGTGTGGATCTGATCCCCAGACCAAAGCCTCTTCCCTGGCTTGCCGGGACAGGCTGAGGGGGTTAAAGCCCATCCTGCTGGAGGCTGATACATCCTGCCAGGTCCTGGCCCACTTTCACCAGGATAATCTACTCCCTCTGGGTCACACCATCCGAACACCGTCAGATACTTTGGGTGCACTTGATTTATGTCTCCACCCGGGGCAACTGAAACAAATGGTTTTAGGTACGTGACCTCTTCGACCGAGGTGTGCAGGTGGGGTCAGAACATTTACTGAGAAGGGCAGCTTATTTCATGATCTGCTTATCGGGTTAGGGCCCACCCTCACCCCCCAACAACAACGTCTCTGCCTCCACCTGCACCTCCGGCTCCGCCTGCACCTCCACCCACCCCCAGAGCAGCATACGTACCAGTGAGGCCCGAGGAGGCAGGCTGGCACATGGGGGCCAGGCCTTGCTGCTGCATAGACAGCTGGTGGAGCTTGGCCAGCTGGTCAAGAGAGGAGTCACACATTCACATCCAACATGAACCTCCACACTCTGACTTAAACCAAGGACAAACCACAGCAAGCATCGAGGAGTCATGTTTTAGTCATGTTTACTGATCTCACCTCTGCATGGGGAATGCCATATTGGTTCTGTAGAGTGTATGCCTGGGTGAGAGAAACAGGTCATCAGAATAGTCCAGGTGTTGGTCTTTCTTACTCCAGCACTTACATACAGTAATCACATGACCTCTTCTCCCTCCTGGAGGCCTGTCTGTCTGTCTGTCTTACTACATGTTTCTCCCTCGATTTGCCTTACTGCTGGTCTTTCTTTCTTTCTTACTGTCTCTGTCTGTCTGTCTCTTTCTCTCTCTCTCCTCTCTCTCTGTCTGCCTGTCTATCTGTCTTGTTAGTCCGTCTGTCTGTCTTACTTACTTGTTGCAGATCCATCCCTCCCTGAGCCACTTGGAACAGAGGGTGAGAACCATACTCTGATGCCTCAAACACCTACACACACAGACACGCACACACACACAGACACGCACACACAGGCACGCACACACACAGACACGCACGCTCACACACACTCACACACACACGCACACACATGCACGCACACACAGACACGCACACACATGCACACAGACACGCACACACACACATGCACACACACGGACACACACGCACAGAAGAGGAACAAAAATCAAGGCATTAGGGTAGATCATTATCAATGATCTACATCATTCCATTGTCCTCTAACAGGAAACACACTTTTTTCACAACTTAAAACAAAACGTTAACACGTTTCTATAACAACAACAAAGGTCTCCAAAAAGAAGAGAACACCATGCTGTCCTTGTGTCATCACGACTGTAACACCGTAACAACACCGCTGTCATCACTGCACTCCACAGATGTGGGCTACAAATCACAGGATATTGTTCCTCTCCTCGGGTATCTGTGTACGTTCCACACCTGGAGCTCTTACAAAGACCCATTACATTAAAGTATGTAGTACGTTAGTCATTGAGGGGAGTTTAATTTGTGTGGTTTCGAATCAACCATAAGTGTTTTGAGAGAATTTGCAAATAGTAATTGACCCAGGTCAGGTGATTAGACTGACACAACAAAACACATGAATCAAAGTTAAACGCTCGGCACACGCTGGAACAACCTGCCTTCTCCACTGCAATTATTTTTGACTTCTACGGAATTTGCTAAAAATCAGAGGATGGGAGGTGGTGGCGGTGTTGAATATTCATGAGGCTGATTGATCTTGATATTAGTGTTTCTGCACGCATATGCATGACGCTAATGAATAGTCATGCTGGATGTTGAATAAACATGAGCGAGTTTGTTTAGGTGCGCTGAGTCCTCGGGCAGGGAGGAAGACGTTCCAGGGAATGTTACGGGTCAGATAGATGCTTAGCAACCCTGATAAGACAGATAAGCCACCTGACTCCCTGATAGGGAGTCAGGTGGCTGAGCGGTGAGGGAATCGGGCTAGTAATCTGAAGGTCGCCAGTTCGATTCCCGGTCATGCCAACTGACGTTGTGTCCTTGGGCAAGGCACTTCACCCTACTTGCCTCAGGGGGAATGTCCCTGTACTTACTGTAAGTCGCTCTGGATAAGAGCGTCTGCTAAATGACTAAAATGTAAATGTAAATGTAAGACTGAGCTAGGAAGTCGCAAGATTAGGTAACGCTGTCTCACGCTGCTATAAATATAACATCTAAACAGCTTTGCTTCCATTTCATTGTGAGTAGAGAGTATGCAGAGGGCTAATTCTGCTGCATTGAGGAAGCGTTCCTGGTGTGGTGGTGATCGTGTATCCTGTAATATAACCAGGGAGCATGAACAGGCCAACCTTCACCTTGAATCTCTGTCTTCTGTGGCAAATGTTCAATCAGACTAAGAATAGTGGGCAGCGCAGAGCTACGAGGCTAGCTGCTGCTTCTCAGAAGATGTGATCCTGAACGCTCCCACAGAGTTTGTCCTGAGGTTATTTTGAGGTTGCCTTAAATACGTGATGAGATTGTTCTGAGGTTGAGTTGGGGTTGCTTTGAGGTAACGGTCGGTTTTCTCACCTGGTTCCCTGACATCATGACAGGGCTGGGGCTGGGCCGGTAAGGAATTGTGGCTCCTTTGGGAGGTGACTGCAGGTGGAGAGGAAGGAAGAAGAGAGCAGAAGAGAAGACAAGAAGGTTGGAGAAAGTTGAGGTCAGAGAAAGAGGCCGCGTTTAGGAGTGGGGACAAAGACAGTTTCAAGGAGTCGAAGAACAGGTTTAGCAAGGCGGTGAGGGAGGCTAAACGACTGTACTCAGAGAGACTAAAACACCAATTCTCTGCAAACCAATTCTCTGCTTCTGTCTGGAGAGGGCTCAGGCAGATTACCAACTGCAAGCCCAGAGCCCCCCACTCCACTAACGACTCCCGCCTGGCCAACGACCTGAATGAGTTCTACTGCAGATTTGAAAGACAATTGGACAGTCCTGAACTACCCCTTCCCACCCAGGAGGCCTCCCACCTCCCCCCCTCTACAGTGACGACTCTCTCCATTCAGGAGGGTGAAGTTAACAGACTTTTCAAGAGGCAGAATCCCCGCAAAGCAGCTGGGCCGGACTCTGTCTCTCCAGCCACCCTCAAGCACTGCGCTGACCAGCTGTCTCCGGTGTTTACCTACATCTTTAACACCTCCCTTGAGACATGCCATGTTCCAGCCTGTCTCAAGTCCTCCACCATCATCCCTGTGCCCAAAAAGCCAAGGCCAACAGGACATAATGACTACAGACCCGTCGCCCTGACCTCTGTGGTAATGAAGTCTTTCGAGCGCCTGGTGCTGGCACACCTTAAATCCATCACTGACCCTCTACTGGACCCCCTGCAGTTTGCCTACAGAGCCAACAGGTCTGTGGACGATGCAGTTAACATGGCCCTCCACTTCACCCTACAGCACCTGGACTCCCCAGCATCCTATGCCAGGATCCTATTTGTGGCCTTCAATACCATCATCCCCGCCCTGCTTCAGGACAAGCTCTCCCAGCTGAACGTGCCTGATTCCACCTGCAGGTGGATCACAGACTTCCTGTCTGACAGGAAGCAGTGCGTTAAGCTGGGAACACAAGTCTCTGACTCCCAGTCCATCAGCACCGGATCACCTCAGGGCTGCGTCCTTTCTCCTTTGCTCTTCTCCCTGTACACAGTTGCACCTCCAGTCATCCGTCCGTCAAACTCCTGAAGTTTGCGGACGACACCACCCTTATTGGGCTCATCTCTGGTGGAGACGAGTCTGATTATAGGTGGGAAGCGGCCAACCTGGTGACCTGGTGCAGCCAGTACAACTTAGAGCTCAATGCTCTTAAGACAGTGGAGATGGTTGTGGACTTCAGGAGGAACACAGCCCCACTCACCCCCATCACCCTGTGTGACTCCCCAGTCAACACTGTGGAGTCCTTCCGCTTCCTGGGCACTATCCTCTCCCAGGACCTCAAGTGGAAACTGAACATCAGCTCCCTCATCAAGAAAGCACAACAGAGGATGTACTTCCTTCGGCAGCTGAAGAAGTTCAACCTGCCAAAGACAATGATGGTGCACTTCTACTCAGCCATCATTGAGTCCATCCTCACCTCCTCCATCACCGTCTGGTACACTGCTGCCACTGCCAAGGACAAGAGCAGACTGCAGCGTATCATCCGCACTGCTGAGAAGGTGATTGGCTGCAATCTGCCTACCCTCGAGGACCTGCACACCTCGAGGACCCTGAGGCGAGCGAGGAAGATTGTGGCCAACTCCTCCCACCCTGGACACTCCCTGTTTCAGTCATTCCCCTCCGGCAGAAGGCTGCGGTCCATCAGGACCAATACCTCACGCCACAAAAACAGTTTCTTCTCTTCCGCTGTTGGCCTCTCCAACAAGGCCAAGGGACCACACTGACTCTAATGACTTCTTGCTTAAAACACACTGCTTTTTGCACTGCATTACAATAATGGTATCTTGTACATTTGTATTTTTTGTAATATTTGTATTTTTCTATTTTTATATTGTAATTTACGGCAACTTATATTTTATTGTATATTTAATTCTATTCTAATCCCACTTAGTACTGCTAGTTTATGTACCCTTAGTATAGATAGTCCACATATTTAAATTTTAGGTATATGTTTATTGTATGCACCTTCCTGCCAAAGCAAATTCCTTGTCTGTGCAAACTTTCATGGCGAATAAATCCCATTCTGATTCTGATTCTGAAGAAGTTAGGGTGTGAAAACGGTTTGATTCTCCCCTCAGCACGTCAGCAGTTTTCTCTAGCTTTAGCACAAGGTGCTTAGAATCACAATGAGTTGAAAAAGCCTTTGATTTCTCTGTTTTCACATTTAATCCCCTGGAAGTAGTTGGAGCACTGCCTCAGATAATACTGGATCTATTCTAGGTATTGGCTAACTGATTGCATTCCTCTGTGTGAACATGTTTTTGATGTTGACTCCACAGATATCTGAAGGTGATTGTTCTCCCACTGGCGGACGTTCTATTATTTGCGTGATGTATCTCCCTGATCTAAGCACTTCACATGAGAGAAAGCAATTGTGACATTTTGGTAGTGTCTGTTGTGGATACTGATGAGCTTGTGGCTAAATCAGACAGCTAAATCTAAACACTTGATTTATGCAACGTATTTTCACATGTAGGTGCAAGAGACGTCACCTTACTCGAGTAAAAGAGTCACACAGCATGTCTCTTGGAAAAAAAACATAAATGTTCTGTTGCTCAATAATCGGCTGTTCGTTCGGAAGGTTGGCGGTTTGGAATCCCGCCCGGCAACAGCCTCCGTCTGAGAGCATGCTCGTGCGTTCCGGAGAAGGCCGGGAGAGACCCACCTCTAGGATGACTGTGCAGATGAGCTTGACACACTGGATGATGGCTTCCTGGCTCCCAGATATGGTGACCCCTCTCTCTGTGGAGTTAGGCAGCAGGTCGCCTGCCACCTGGATCTGGGCGCCCGTGGTCTGGTCGCCATGACGGAGGGAGGGAGGAAGGGGGGTAAGAGGGAGGGAAATAAGTGGAAAGGAAGCATGGAAGGAAAGAAGGAAGGAAGCAGAGGAAACATAACTTAAATGACAGGTTTATTTGTCACATAAACTGAAGTACAGTGGTGTGATATCAAATTGAAGAACATAAAGTGAGCCAAGAAGATCAAACTGACATAATAGATCATTGAAGTCTAGATATAAATATAAATATCAAGGAAATGACCTGCCTTAAAGAGTTTCCTGCAACCCCTCTCTACAGTAGGGCTATCATCATTTATGTTCATCCTTCATGTATCTAGGAAGGACGTGGGGAGGGGAGGAAACTCATGCAGAGTATTGAGACCAGACCGCTCACCTCTCGGATCTCCTTGATTTTAGACCCGCCTTTGCCGATTAGGGAGCCACACTGACTGGCTGGGATGACCAGTCGCAGGGTGACGGGGGGCTTGCTGGTCACTGTGCCATTGGCTACCAGAGCTGTCAGGTCCTAAAGGCAACAGATGTAATTGGTTTAACACCCCACAGAGTTATTTTGACCTATTGCCACCCCTCCTTACCTTAACCCTTGTGTTATCTTCGGGTCATTCTGACCCATCAGTCATTGTGACCCACCGTCGTATTGCGACAAATTTACCTCATACAAAAACAAAGTGAAGCATTTTCTTTTAACTGTTGGGCTGTCTCAGACCCCCCACATTGGAATGGTTAAAAGAAAATTATTTTTATTTGTTTTTGTATTGGGTAAAATTGGGTAAACACAACAATGGTTCGTTATGAACCTTTGGGTCATGTGACCCGAAGGCAGCACGAGGGTTAAAACAAAGTGGGCAAGAGGATGACTTCAAAGCCCCTCACACAAACATGGAATCCATCATCTTTCATCCCACTTCTCCCCCTCTCTCTCTCTAGCTCTCTTCTCCTCTTCGCCCTGCTCCCCTCTTCGACAGACCAGGGTTCCCGCTGATTGAACATGGATGTGACAACCTTGTTCACCGTTCTATCGATCTCCATGGAGGCGATAGTTAGTGTTTGCTCAGGTCAAAAGTATTCACGTCTGGGCTAACCCCCCTCCACCCTCTCTTCCTCCTAGTGTCTCTCCTTCCTCCTCCTCCCCCCATCTCTTTCCTCTTTCCCAAAGCCAATCCTTCCCTCTCCTCCACTCCTCCCATCTCCTCTCTTTCCTCCCTGCCCCTCCTCTCTTCTCTCCTGGTGCTGTAGCAGGTTCCATAGCAGTGGGCTGCAAATCCAACAGTCCAGCAGCACCTCTCTTCTTAATTAAACCTACTCATAAATACAGCCAGAATCACTGCCATGCCGCCGCGCAATCAATTAGAGGCAGCCCGACTCCGGGTGCGTTTGAAATGTAAATAGCAAAGGCTTGTCTGGCTGCCCATCAGCCCGAAACTGTCTACGTGACGGGAATGTTGATAGGTCCGGACTCTGCCCCCGCGGTCGAATGCAACGCACACTTTACGCATCTTTTCTGCAAGCAGAAAGCGCCTGCTGTATCAAGGGGTTCGGAGGCTGATTGTTTTGGTGTGCGCTTCGCATGTGAATCTCTGAAGTTCTACTGGGAAATAATAAAGTCAATTTCTGCCAATATTGGAGCTTTTAAAATCAAATAGAGGAATGAGGAAATGTATGAGGAAATGTAGAGACACCATTTTTTTTCCCTCTCTCTCTTTTTCCTTCTGTTATCTACCCTCTCTCCTATTCGGAGATTGTCTCACCCACTCTCCTTCTCGCATTTCCAACGGGGCATGCGTTTCCCAATCTGGATCAGGGAGGTTGAAACATCACTTCCTAGATTTAATTTCAGAATATGCAATACGTCTTAATAGCTGTGAACATCCTAATCCTGTTCTTTCAAGCTGAGGCTTGGCTTTCTTTTGCCAGCTCTCTTTCCAAGCTCTCTGGGCAAATCCCAACACAGTTCCCTGAGGCTTTGACTCTGCTGGCCCATTTACACAAGCCAGCAGAACTTGAGTTATAGTGATGTTCACCGTATTCCTGTTTTGGTCTTGTAACATAATAGAGAGTTGATTACTGACTTGGTTCAGTCAGTTACAGGAAGGTTTGAAGTACTGTTTGTGGTAACGTTTGCGCTTTTGATTCATAATTCATAATCTGTCAATTAGACTGCGTTAGTATGGATTCGGTTGTCAGAGTGCTTCTACCTCTGTGTTTAACAGGAAGAAGCCCTCAGTACCTGGTTCCTGGTAAGAGTGTGACTGAGAACAATGAAGGCATGTCTTTCCATTTCTTGTGGAAAAACAGAGTAGCCAGACGTGTGTGTGTGAGTGTGTGCGGCTGTTTGTGTGTGACTGTCAGACAGACTGACAGAACTGAAGCCAGAGTCCACATATGCATCATACATCACATGGCTGTGAGGCACCTCTACAGTGTTACTATGACAGTCATGTCCTGGGGATGGCTGAGGAGTCGGAAGGGGTGTGTGTGTGTCTGTGTGTGTTCTACATGTTTAATGAATGCCAGCTATGTACAGCCCATAAAGGTTAGACTAACGGTGCCCGGACACCAGGTCCCTCGGGGGGGACAGCCGACCGAGGAGGAGGTGGAGGAGGGGAAGGGAGAGACCCAGAGAGGAGGAGAGAGCCAGCTGGTTTACCTCCTCCAGTTTGAAGGTGATCATGGTGAAGGCTCTGAAGACATTTTCTGTGGGCCCTGTGATGGTGATGATCCTCTCTGGACAGGAACCCTCCGAGATGTTGATACGAGCGCTGCTCTGTTAGGACGAGGTGGAGGGGAGGAGAGGGAGGAGGGGAGGAGGGGAACGGGGAGGAGAAGGGAGTGAGGAGAGGAGAGGAGAGGAAGGGAGGGGAGAGGAAGAGAGGGGAGATGAGAGGAGAGGAGATGAGAGGAGGGGAAAGGAGAGGAAGACATGAGGGGAGAGGAGAGGAGATGAGAGGAGGGGAGGAGAGAAAAGAGGAGAGGAGAGGGAAAAGGGATGGTGAAAAGAAAGGAAGACAAGCATCAATTCCGCTGCTCTGTTCTGCCGGGCGGAGGTGTGTGGTCACCAGGAGTCAAGGTGTAAAGCATGCTAGTCTAAGCTTTGGGACAGAAAGAGCGAGAGATAGAGAGAAACTCCCTCATTCCTCCCACCTCTCCTCTCCTCTATTCATCATATGCTTCAGTGGAACAGCCCTCTCTAGTTCACGCTTTGTTTGTCATCCCTAGGATGGGCTTCCACACTGAAATATGCATAGGAGGAGGAGGAGAGGGAGGGGGGAGGTAGAGGAGGGGAGTGAGAGAAGGGAGAGGGAGGGTGCAAAGGTAGAGTGAATTGAGGAGGTGGGGGAAGGTGGTAGGGATGGATGGAGCCGAAGAATTGGAGAATTAGATAGAGGGAGGAGTGAGTGGCGGGAAGGAAAGGGGGAGGCGATGAAGAAGGGATGAAGGAGTGGGTGGAGGATGGTGTGAAGGTGGAGAAGAAGAAAAAGGGTAGAGAGAAGTACGTCATCCTTTTTTTATCTCTCCCAAAGTCTGAGTCATTCAGCTAAGCAGAGAGAGAGAGAGAGACAGAGAAAGAGAGAAGGAAAAAAGAGGGAGAGCAAAAGAGAGAGGGAGAGAGGGAACGAGAGAGCGAGAAAGAGAGAGAGAGAAAAGAGAGAGAGAGAAAAGAGAGAGCTCATCTGAAAGGCCTATAAGTAGTGCTGCAGGGTTGATTCACTGTCCTGCAGCACTCAGACCTGTCTGATTCACTTATACATGAGCTCTCTATCCTTCTGAAGGATGCTCTCTCTCTCTCTCTCTCTCTCTCTCTCTCTCTCTCTCTCTCTCTTTCTCTCTCCTTCTCTCTCATCCCCTCTCTCTCCTCTCTGTCTCTGTCTCTGTCTCTCTCTCTCTCTCTCTCTCTCTCTCTCTCTCTCTCTCTCACACTCACACACATACACACACACACAAATCTCTTTACAGACTCCCTTCTCTGCGCCCCATGCTAATGTTTTGATTGAGGTAATAGAGGTAGAGAATGAACTGATCTTGGTGTTGATCATGCTCGTCTCGGAGTGACAGATCTCCACATCATTACGCGTTTCTATTTATATGACAACGAAAGGAGGCAGCAGTCTGTCTCGCTCTCCAGCTGAACCCACGGCTGGCAAAGCGTAAGCTCAGGCACCTACACACTGCAACACAAGCATCTGGGCGCACACACAATAATGCACACGCCAGCATGCTTGCACACACGCCAGATGTTTCGGCAGTTTGACGTCGGCAGCAGCTCCTATATGACCCTTTATCTCTGATATGTGGGTGTTCCCCTCCTCTCTAATCTCTCATCCTTTTTTTCCACCCCATCCTTCCCGTTTCCCTCCATCCTAGAATGGAGGGTAGATCATTATTAAGCGTCATGTCAACGCTTTTATTGACCCAATGAAAAAGGCTCACTGGTGGAGGCTGTGTGTGTGTGTGGGTGTGGGTGTGTGTGTGTGTGTGCGCGTGCGTGTGCGTGTGTGTGTGTGCGCGTGTGTGTAATAGTGCATGATCTTCTCCGGTAGACAAGACTACTGAGAAACAGAGATGGGAAGAACGAACAGAGAGAGAAAGAGAGAGAGACAGACAGAAGAGTGTCACGAAAGAGAGAGGGAGGAGACGGAACGCTGGTGTGGATCTGGTACCCTTGAGATCCACATATGCGTTTAAATATTCATGTGCTTCCTGTGCGGTCTCTACTGTCATGGTAGGATGAGAGGGGAGGAGAGGAGAGGAGAGAAGGAGAAGGAGGAGGAGAGCCGAGTGTCCAGGACACCTGGGTCTCCTCTTGATACGTGTGACCGTAACGGCAGCACCTCCACACGGCTGGGGTCGGGACAGTGTCTGTTAGAGAGTGAGAGAAGGACGGGAAGAAACGGAAGGAGAGAAACAAGGGATGTGTGGGCCAGAGGGGCTTACCTCCTCTCGTATTCTCTTCACTGTTTCTCCTTTCTGTGGGAGAGGAGAGACAGGTGTTCAAACGGCCATAGCGACATTGCATTCACGTACACATCACTGGCATTAGCTCCATGGTTGTTTCTCAGCTGACCCCTCTTAGCAAACCACCCCTACAGGGCGTGGCTTGGCATTAGCGCCCGTTTCTGACAGAGTGAATCGGGGGGAAGGTGTGGTGTTTTAAAGGAGCTAGCCGGAGAGAGCGTCGGCCACACTCGGCTGCACAGAGGTATGGCTGCCGCGGGGATGGATCCCCGGGGAGCACGTGAGTGTCTGGCGAGGACGGCGGAGGAGAGAGACCAGGGATCTGAGCGTGTCCTCTGAATACCAAACCCCTTCATGGCTCCTGCTCGCTACACACCGTCGACAGGATGTGACACGGTGAAGACACGGGACTAGGGAGCAGGATGTGACACGATGAAGACACGAACCTAGGGAGCAGGATGTGACACGGTGAAGACGCGAGACTAGGGAGCAGGATGTGACACGGTGAAGACGCAAGACTAGGGAGCAGGATGTGACACTGTAAAGACACGAGACTAGGGAGCAGGATGTGACACGATGAAGACACGAGACTAGGGAGCAGGATGTGATACGGTGAAGACACGAGACTAGGGAGCAGGATGTGACACGGTGAAGACGCGAGACTAGGGAGCAGGATGTGACACGGTGAAGACGCGAGACTAGGGAGCAGGATGTGACGTTGCTGCTACACGAAGCTAAAATGTGTGCCGAGACCGTAGAAGAAGAAAGGAGGACAGGATGTTGCTGCTCACCTTGCCGATGATGCTGCCTACTTCCTGTAGAAGGAAACAGAGATGACGTCATCAGTTTATACTTGTACACTGACACAGGCCAAAAAGGATTTGCTAATACTGTGAAGTAGGCCTGTTGTCGTTACAATACAAAGAATCGAATGTGTCAAACTGAATTCTATTGAACTGAACCAAGCAGAATCGATCTGAATCCAAACGAATCAACCTTAGTCAAACTGAGACACACTGAATCAAACAGAGTCCAAATCAAACACACCGAATCATACTGAATCAACCTGCTGTACCTTGCCGTGCATGAGGAGTCGTAGTGTGAGGGTGACGTTCATGTCGCCCTCTCCAAAGTCCTGCTCACAGTTCATGGTTGAGGTGGAGTCGGGTGCGGGGAGACGCATGAAAGATGATCGGCGGGCAGGTGGGCGGGCGGCACAGGAACTGGCGGATGCTCTCTCTGGTCTCTGGAAACACAGGACGGAGGAAAGAGACGGTTAGGGAATCCAAGATGGCCGCAGAAGAACGCGGAGACGGCAGAGAGACGAGCAGAGGAAGCTGCGGAGCGCATTGTGCTCTGTGGAAGAGAGAACGGGAACCACTCTGCCTGTCACAACATGAAAGCTCTGCACGCTGGGCTGTTCAACAGAGACATGCCATGTTACAGAGAAGATCAGGCTGAATGGGGAGAGTTACTTTGGATGAAAGGACACCTTCTGCTCCGTGAATTAGGCTTTAGCTTGGCTGGCTAAAGCAGTCTGGGAGAAGGACTGATTCCCAGGGAGTTTCAACCCTGGAAGACCCACTGACACATCTGCTATGGTCGCAAGCTGGCCCTGTGTGTGTGTGTGTGTGTGTGTGTGTGTGTGTGTGTGTGTGTGTGTGTGTGTGTGTGTGTGTGTGTGTGTGTGTGTGTGTGTGTGTGTGTGTGTGTGTGTGTGTGTGTGTGTGTGTGTGTATGTGTGGGCATGTGTATGTGTGTGGGCATGTGTATGTGTGTGTGCCCTCAGCTCAGAGGCAGAAGGAAGATAATTGCAGGTTTCAATATCAAGCTCCTTTCTTTGTCTGTGACAGCTTGTAGAACACACACACAGCTGGTCTTGCTCTGAACACACATACACACACACCCACACTCAGAGGCTGTCAGTCCGTCAGACAGACAGGAAGCTGCAGCCATTGCTTCCGTCAACATGTCAGCGTGTCCATCTTCCTCTACGTATTCTTGTCTGGCCATTCTCGTTGATCCCTTTGAATTAGCAGACGACACGCTGAGAGCTCAACACAGACACACATACACAAACACACACACACACACACACAGACACAGACACACATACACTCACGATTCATTTTTCACTAAAATGTGTGATCTCATGGCAGCCGGGAATTCCTATGTCTTAAGCTGTCAGTATCCAGAAATCACAACAAGTCACCCCGCACCATGTACATGTCATTTGTAAATAAATTGAGAAGTGAGTTAAAACCCCAAGGGCGAATTAAAGAAGAGTTGGACTCGGCAGAGACACTTGGCTGGGGATATTTCAGTGCTAAAAGATGGCAGCACAGACAGCACACATCATCCTTGTGTCTGCATACTAAGGAGGCATTTAGCTTTGGTTGTCTGATGAGGTTCATTTCAGGGAGAACACACACGCACACACACACACACACGCAAACGCACACACACGTTTAGACATCTGTCCCAGGGCATAGTAATCTCAATTCAGACTCATTCTTCAGGGGAAGCGCTAGCGCGCTCCAAAATGAAGAACTCAATTAGCATGCCTGTGTAATTACAGATGTGAGAGTGTCTGTGTGTGTGTCTGTGTGTGTGTGTCTGTGTGTGTGTGTCTTTGTGTGTGTGTGTCTGTGTGTGTGTCTGTGTGTGTGTGTCTGTGTGTGTGTGTCTTTGTGTGTGTGTGTGTGTGTGTGTGTGTGTATGCATGTGTGTGAGCATGCATGTGACTGTGTGTGTATGCATGTGTGTGAGCATGCATGTGACTGTGTGTGTGTGTAAATGCGTGTGGTAGACTAAGACTGAAGAAAGTAGGCTCCACATAAAAGTAGGTCACAAATCAGATTCTGGCATGGCACTTGAATTCCGTGTCATGTGCCGCGTGAATGTTGTAGGAGATTCAGACTGAGTTGCCTTGGGGAATCTCAGGAAGACGACCATGTTGAGAGTATCTGGAAAACATGTTGTTATGGTACCATCTCTCCTGAAAGTTCTCTCTCACACACACACACACCTTTTCTCCCCAACATGGTTCCAGTTTGTCATAATTTCCACCACTCTTCTGCAGCTTGGGGAGATTTTTTCGTGTGAGTGTGTGCGTGTGTGTGTGAGAGGTAAAACATCATCATAGGATGTAGAATGTTGTCAGGGCCACTGGAGCTCAGAATGATTGGTCTGGGTTCATCTGGCCCAACCACTGACCGACCCACTGACCGACCCATCCCCAGGGCTGACACAAGGATGCTAATGAAGAACAATTGGCAGATCACCGATGTCACTTCCTGTGGTGACATGAAGCATGTGCTGTCAGACAGGCCGCTAATAAATGACAAGTAGGGCTGCTCATCGAGACACACAAACACACACACACAAGCACAGACACACACAGACGCCATCTCTCACAAACACACACACGTTCACACCCGCAAACACACACTCCAACTCTCACAAACACACACGCGCAAACACGCACACACTCCAACTCTCACAAACACACGCAAGATGGATGAGAAAGAGCCAACAGCATGTGGGCTGTCTCCTTCAGTGTGGTCCTGGCTGCCGTGACCAGGGTGGTGTAATCTGTACTACTGCTATCTTCCACCACCATTATCATACAGGTGAAATCTAATCTCACTGAACCAATCTCCATGAATACAGAGTTCAATCATAGAGTTGCATAGTACTCTTCAACTGTTACTGGTTACGCTCTGAACATTACAACTGCCTCCCCCAAGCTCGAGTCATTTAGTCTGGCTGGGATTCAGTGTTCAGCGACTATGCTGTTAAGTGAACGTCTTTTCCACAAATACTATGTGAGAATTGTCAAATTAATGAACATTAAATCCATGGTTTTGAAGATTTTTTTTTTTGGGGGGGGTTTAGAGATGGAGGGAGGGAGATGGTTGGAGAGTGAAGGAGGGAGGGAGGGAGAGAGGGAGATAGAGAGATGGTCGGTGAATGATGGAGATGTTTGCAAAGGCGACATCTCTCATTCATTACATCATGTTAGGGTTGAAGGTTGTTTGAGTGTGAAGGTTTGCAATGTGCATGCACGTGTCCTTCACTGTGTGTGTGTGTGTGTTAATGTGAGGGTGTGTGTGTTAATGTGAGGGTGTTTTGTGCACTTACACATGCATTTATAGACGTGTGTGCAGGTGTGTGTGAGACTGTGTCCTTCAGTACTCGCAGCTCACAATGGAATTGTTATTATCATGCAGGAGAGGAAATTAATTATTTAAATGCTTTTAGATGCTTTACTGCAGGATGGAGTTAAAATCATATCTAACCCCTCTCTAGGCCAATAACACACTCTCACACGCACACACTCACACACACACTCACACACTCTCTCACACGCACACGCACACACTTTCTCACACGCACACACACACACTCACACACTCTCTCACACGCACACACACACACTCTCACACACCCTCCCCCAGCCCTCCAGTGGTGTTCCAGAGTGAGCTGGCTTCATGCATGGCTGAATCGCAGCATCTCTCAAGGGTCAAACTCCTGGACGACTCAGCTACAAGGCCAGCCCCCTGCTAATGGCTGCAGGAACAGGAGAAGGAGGGGGAGGGGGAGGATGGAGGAGAAGCAGGAGGGGGAGGAGGAGCAGCAAGAGATGGAGCAGGAGGGGGAGGGGGAACGGTTGGAATTATACCTAGGTGCACAACAACGACTAAAGATCCAGACCCAGACCAGTACTCTAGACCCAGACTAAAACTCCAGCCTGGTTAGACAGCAGCTTGGGATGATTGATTAGAGGCCCTTCGACCAGTCGCTGAAACCTGATTGGATTATGTGATGTGCCTTCATGTTGCAGTGCTAAATCATGATAGGCCGTGTGTCGGTCATAGATGATGTCAAGGACAGAACGGGCGGTAAAACGCTCTTCCTGTTTCTCTTCCCTAACGGTGACCACTGCCACAGCCCTGGAGGGAAGTGCCTCGGAACCAGGCGCTGATGTCATAGGCGTGGTGTGATGGCTGGGAGCGAGGGAGGGAGGGGAGGGGCAGGCCTCTAAATCCGGGTGACACCAGTCTCTATTTAAAGGCTGAGCATGTTGGGGGAGGGGAGAGGGGGGTACTACAGAAATGTAGTCTGTCAAATTATCCTCCCTCTGTACCTCTCCTGTCCTGTCCTCAGTTATCCTCTCTTCTTTTCTCTTTAATCTTCTCCTCTTTATTCTTCTCCTCTCCTCTCTCAGTGCTACTGACCACTGTAATTAAGGAAGCTAATGCTAGGATGCTAGGCCGCTAGCTCAGGAAACGAGCTCCTAGCTCCTCATTAGTGAGGCTGGATTATGCTCCAGACCGGCAGCCTAAGTACCACCAGTCACCCTGATGTCTGAGCGGGAGGGACGGAGGCAGGGAGAGAAGGAGACAGAAAAGAGAGAAACATGAATACAGAAATAAAGAAATAGGGGAGAGAGAGACGGAGAGACAGAGAGACAGAGAGACAGAGAGAGACAGAGAGAGACAGAGAGAGACAGAGAGAGACAGAGAGAGACAGAGAGAGAGAGAGAGAGAGAGAGAGAGAGAGAGAGAGAGAGAGAGAGAGAGACAGAGAGAGAGACTCCAGGAGGGGGGCTGACACAACTCAAGCAGGTGTTTGGAACTGTTGTTGAGGGACGGTATTTGGAAATAGTTGACCCAGGTCTGACTGAGGCTTGCCCGCATTTCTAGACCTTGTGAATATTTACCTGCCTGGCAGAGATCTGCCACCTCCAGCTAATGAGAGCTGTATCTGTGAAGAGCCAAGTGGGCTTATGGCATTCTGAAGTGTGTGGGTTAAGTAGACCAGCCTGTCAGAAGGCATGAGTATGAGTGCGAGTGTACAGTATGTGTTTGTGTCAGTGTGTGTGTGTGTGTCTGCCTGTGTGTGTGTGGGGGGGGGGAGTGACAGATAAATGGCAGTAGTGACCTTGGCCACTTGAGGGCCTCCTGACCAAAAGAGATTTATGGGGAGTTTGTGAAAGAGCCAGACACACACAGACACGCACGCACACACAGACGGGCTCAACATGGGCTTGAAAACACAGACATGTTTGTCTAGTGCATGTATGCACGCTCACATTCAACACACGAGAGAGAGAGAGAGAGAGAGAGAGAGAGAGAGAGAGAGAGAGAGAGAGAGAGAGAGAGAGATACAAATGAGCAATGTTCCATTGCCGAGAGAGAAGGAAGGAGACACAAGACATGATTTACACTTTGTGAGAAGAATAAAATGAGTGGCTTGGGCTGGCTGGTGTTCTGCAGCCTGGCAGTGGGCTCCGGTCATTAGCTAGCCCGCTCCGCTGTCTGGCTGGTGATCATGTCAGCATCAGAGTGGTGACATTTACTAACATGAATAATTTGAAGAGAGAGACCGAGAAAGCGAGAGAGAGGAGAGAGAGAGAGAGAGAGAGAGGGGGAGGAGAGGGAGATAGAAAGAGGGATGATGGAGAGATAGTTGGAGAGAGATAAAGAGGAACAAAGGTGGAGACAAAAAAAAAGAGAGAAGGAAAGAGAAGAGAGAGAACGGAGAGGTTGGTTGGGTGCATGTTATTCCCACAAAGACAAAGACACCACCTTGGGATTATTCAAACGTTGCTCCCTCACAGACCATGGAATATTTGAATGCCACAACAGAATATGTATATTACACATTGTAGAACACAAAAGGCAGCCAATCAGAACTCAAGCTAAATCTCAGTGGCCTTGCCCAGGGGCTCAAAACAGGAGTGTCTTTCCACACACACACACACACATATTTACATAGCAGATAGTTCGCTCTCCTCTGGTGCAGGCCCTGTGTGGGTGCTGCCACCTCTACGCCAGCCCTCCCAGTTGAATACTGACCTGCACTTGACAGGAAACACGTAAAGGAGTGTATGTGTGTAATGTGTGTGGTAGCCAAATGACAACAAGGCCCTTAACACAATACACAGGAAAACAAGAAACATGGTATAGATACACCTGTCTGTTGTTGGAAAGTCTACAATCCTGTTGGGCCATTGAGTATATTATGTTAATCGTATGTGCCTTCCTGACACAGTAATGTCCTTGTTTGTGTGAACTTACATGGCGAATATAGCTAATTCTGATTCGGAGTGTTTGCATTTATATCTGGTGTTCAAGTTCTACCCTTGGCACCATTTTAAATAAAAACACGTTATGACAACATCATCATGCATTAGGCTAGAATTGTAGTTGCAAAGTATTGGAGAACAGTATTTGACACAAGTCAGGTCCTCTCTTGCGCTCGCCCACTAACTTAGTACAATGTGTGTGTGTGTGTGTGAGTGTGTGTGTGGTGTTCCTACGCAGGGATGTGAGGTAGAGAGGACCAGCAGATGATCTGTTTATAGCGCTGCAGCCTGAATTAGCCCTGCGACCAGAGGCTTAGGCTTACAGGGCGGCTGGTGCCCTGGCAAAGCCGGCACACACTCACTCCCCAGAGCTCTCCCAGACGCCATGGTCAGCAGGGAGGTGAACACGAGGTAAAAGGTTCACTGCAACGACGCCCTACACAGCTCTGGGTAGAGCCCTTAGGCCCTGTGCTCCTCAAACCACAACACGCAGCGCATTCTGTCACTGATATCAGACGTTCACCTCTATTCCTCAGGAGGTGTCAAGTGTGTATCGATTCTATCCATTGTTCATTGCTTGCCATTACTGGATTTCACAACTCTGCAGTTAGCCCTGCTGTTATATTTACTGTTGTTAGCTCTGTTGCTAGCTCTCCTGTTAACTGTACCTGCTGTTAGCTTTACTGCTGTTAGTTCTGTCGCTAGCTCTCCTGTGAACTGTACCTGCTATTAGCTTTACTGCTGTTACCTCTGCTACCAGTGCTGCTGCTGTTATCTCTACTGCTGTTAGCTTTGTTTCTAGTTTTTCTGTCAGCTCAGCTGCTAGCAGCTAACTGTGCTTCTAGCTCTGTAGCAAATTTGACAACGAGTTACTACAGTTCGACACTCAGCTGAAGAGACACTCCAAACTAAGCCAGCAACATCTTCACGTGGGTTGATGGGCATGTCAAGGGCTGTACAGATAAACACATGGCTAGTCAAGTTTACTGTCTCTTCGCTCTCAACACTGCGGTGCATTCACACCTCATTACTGTGTAATTGGAGGAGCCCCACTCAACACCGACAGTTAAGGTGTGAATCTCTGTCTGCATGTCCTGTGAACAGACATCCTCGTCTCTCTCTCCCTCCCTCTCTTGTCTCTCTCTACCTCTCTTTCTTGTCTCTCTCTTGTCTCTCTCTTGTCTCTCTCTCTCCCTCTCTTTCTTGTCTCTCTAGTCTCTCTCTAGTCTCTATCTAGTCTCTCTCTACCTCTCTTTCTCCCCACTCTCTCCGTGTCTCATACATCTCATATTCAATAAGGGGGAGTTAATTACCCGGAACTGTAGACTTCAATCAGATGCTATACATGAAACCAGCGTAGCTCATTTCCATGCATCCAGACCAGGCCAGGACATGGCCAAGATACACTCAAAGAAAAGGTACTTCACAAAAACCCTTTGTAACAATAGAGGATTCCATATTGACCCTCAAGGACCTTATATTAGCTTTACGTATCGTGGTTTTGTTTTTAGCATGAGGTTAGGTCAGGCTACAGATCTTGCCATCTGGACCTGCCTATGACAGCACACCACACAGCTGCCTCTCCCTTGTGCTGCAAACCCACAGAATAACTAACCATGCAGCAGACTGTCATCCCCTTATCGGCTTGTTTCATGAAAGCATTGATTGAAGTACTGTATGATATCTTATACGAGCTTACAAGTCTGTATGAATGTAATGTCCACTGCAGGAAAGACTATTTGATCAGTCCAACATGCTGCATAGACTGATCCAACACTCTGGATATAATTCTTTTGAATTTACAATGTAAAATGTGTCAAACCCCTCGTACTATTTGATAGAGGAGTCAGGGTGGTATCACAAAGTGTAGGTGGAAAAAATAAAATCTCAGTGATGCGGCAAAGTCTTGGAAGTTCAGAATGACCCAAATACATATGAATTCGGCATCTGCTTTCTTCATTTTAAGACAGAAAAATCTTTGAGCTTTTTGCATTTTGCTTCCTAATTGGCAGACAGGGGTCTTGAGAGAAGCACACTGGCAGGGATTCAATCAAAACTGCATCAGCAATGTAGATAAATATAACCTCTAAAGATGCAGCTCTGTCTGAACGATGCTGTTTCCACTCATGAGAAGGCCAATACAAGAGGCCACTCCTCCAGTCAGGCAGTCAGTGACTGTCTGAACTCAAATCTGTTGTGTAGACTTAAAACTGATTGAATTTGACCAAGTACAGTGGGCAATGCTATGCTGTGAGCTGACCTATTGCAATACTGACAGCCAGCCACGCAGACAGACACGGAGGCTGGCAGTCAGCCAGACAGACAACCAGCCAACCAGACTAACAGCCAGCCAGACAGACTAACAGCCAGCCAGTCAGCCAGCCAGACTGATATCCAGCCAGCCAGTCAGCCAGCCAGACTAACAGCCAGCCAGCCAGACTAACAGCCGGCCAGCCTTCCAGCCAGCCAGCAAGCCAGACTGACAGCCAGCCAGCCAGTCAGCCAACCAGCCAGCCAGCCAGCCAGCCAGCCAGCCAGACTAACAGCCAGTCTGCCAGCCAGCAAGTCAGACTGCCAGCCAGCCTGCCAGCCAGCCAGCAAGTCAGACTGAGAGCAAGCCAGACAGACTGACAGCCAGACAGCCAGCCAGCCAGACTGACAGCCATGTCTGGGCTGCTTGCTCCACTGATGGTCCTGACTCCGGAGACCATCCAAGCGCAGGGCTGAAACAACAGCACGTCACCCACCACACAGGGGGACATTCCAGTGCCCTAAAGTCAACTGTCGGAGGCCTGGGCACATAGCTGGGATGATGGGCTGAGGGCTGGGGCTGGGATTGGGGCTGGGATTGGGGTCGGGGCTGGGGCTGGGGCTGGGGCTGACTGACGCATGCACCAGGAGATGTAGGCGGGTAGGGAGGAAAAAATATTGAGACTGAAGAGGCTGGGGCTGTTTGAGCAGTTTGTGACGAGCAGACGGTTGGATAAATGTTGTGTGGATTGTGAGGTAGGCAAAACTAAGAGAGGCTGAGGAGACTGGGAAAGGCAGGCAGAGGCAAGAGGCTGGGGGTAAGACGAGGCTGGGGGTAAGATGAGGCTGGGGGTGGCTGAAGGGGGTTAGCTGCATAAGCAGAACATGGCTGGCGTGTGCCTCAGATCTTAGGGCAGATCCTCAGCTGTCAGACAGAGGGACAGCTGGGGCCAGCACAGACGGAGGGAGGGAGGAGAGATAGAGGGGAAGTAGAGCGAGAGGAGGAGAGAGGAAAAACAAGGGAGGCAGGGAGGCAGGGAGACAGGGAGACAGGGGTGAGAAAGTCAACGCGAGGTGAAAAGGAGAGAGAGGGAGAGAAAGAGGGACACAGGGTGGTCGAGAGCGAGGGAGATGATGCCAGGCTTCTACAACTTCTTCTTTATAACTCTGTCAGTAATCCTGCTCTCAGTATAGACCTCCGGGTTGCTAATTCAGCTTCCTTTGTCATCTTTTAGGACTGACTTCAGTAGATGAGATTATACCTCAAATTCACAAACGCCGCATGAATATGAGTCAGAAAGGGTGTTAGAGAGCAAGACAGAGAGAGCAGAGTTAGAGATAGATAAAGAGCGAGCTTAAGAGACACACTCGCTCCTCCAGGAAATAATGAGGTCTGGTGGGAGTGAAGCTATTATTTCCTGTTGACCTTTACAGGCAGTTGGAGCCCTGAACCCTGACCCCTGCTCTTCTCTGTCTATGTCATGCCTGTGTACTGGGCCGTACAGGAGCAGGTAAACGTTGCAGACCAGCGGTAATTAGTCACCCTTCTGTCTGCAGTTCCAGATATCAGCCTCTCTCTCAGGTCAAGAGGGTGTTTGAACTGACACTCACGACATTGTTTTACGGTTGGAACATTGTGACCTGATCATCAGAACAAGACTTGATTGTGATTGTGTGTGCTGTGTGTAAGGGATAGTGATGTTTTTGCGTGGCAAAGCAGCTGTGCAGCTGCAGCTAATCAACAGAAGGTGGCTTGATGATTTATTTACATTATGAAATCAACTCATGCACAATGAAGCCTAATCAATCTTCAACAGTAATCCAATCAGTCTAACAGAAGGGGCATATATGTTACCCACTGGAAGAAGCTTCTCTCACAGAAAGATTCCAGGCTAGCTTTCCCCCCTACTTGCACATACAGACACGGCACACAGACACCCGGACAACGCACACACACAGAAACGCACACACAAACACACACACAAACACACACAGCGAAGTAGCTCTGGGGATACAAACGTAATGTAGACTGTTATCGATCTGAATTAATACATGAACTGGCATGAATAATTCATGCAGCGCAGACACATTGTCCCAGCAGGGGAAGAGACAGGAGGATATACAGAAGAGATGGAAGTTCCAGACCTTCAGACTGACCTATCAGATCTCCTGCTCTCAGCAACCAGCTCAAGGTTGCTCATCCAGCTAGATGTGTTCTCTTTTGTCACTTAGATGGACCTGGAAGGGACTTGGGGCACAGGTTTGTTTTCAAATGTGGGTGAGACAGCTTTTTGAATCATTGAGGACGTGGCTGTTAAATAGACCTTTCTGACTAAGAAGTGAGTGAAGAGGGAGATGTTCCCTTTTCAAAAAGGGTGAAATAATGAAACCCCCGTCCCTGGAAGGGATTATACCTGAACTAAACTGACAGAACAAACAGAAGGGTAGGAAACAAAGAGAACCAGTAGGACAGGGAGAAAGGAGAGAGAGAGAGAGAGAGAGAGGGAGGGAGGGAGGGAGGGAGGGAGGGAGGGAGGGAGGGAGGGAGGGAGAGAGGGAGAGAGGGAGAGAGGGAGAGAGGGAGAGAGGGAGAGAGGGAGAGAGGGAGAGAGGGAGAGAGGGAGAGAGGGAGAGGGCAGTAGAGAAAGAGCGAGAGGGCTAGCAAGATTAATAGTGGAAGAGACTAGACCTAGAGAGATTGAATAGGTCTAAAGAATTTAGATGAATCCCCCAACATTACATTCCACCGAAGTCTCTGACCCGGTCAAGGGGTACACAATGGATCAGATGCTAGCTTGTTAGCCAGAGTCTAACTGATGCTGACAAGCTGTTGTTGTTGTTGTTGTTGCCGTCAGTACGTGAGGGAGGAGACGGAGCGGTCTGACGAGCTATGTGGCCAGACTCTCGTTAGTGAAGGAAAGAGGATGGGTGTCGTCCAAGTCTGTGTACAGCAGTTCAAAAATGCAAATGATTCCTCTAAAAAGGAACCGTATCAAAGGTTCCATGCAGAACGCCAAGGTTCCAGACAGAAAACGAAGGTTCCGTATAGAACACTAAGACGGAACACGGGCAACACACAGAATGTCCGTCAGCTCAGCACAGTGTTGTTTTGAACCCGAACATTTTCCTGAATTAATACATTCATTAAATTCATTTTATGTGACTGTATGGATGCATGAATATATTGAAGCTTTTAATTCTTAAATAGTTCTGATACCTGTGTGCGTGTGCACGCGGGTGTGCATGTGTGTGTGTGTGTGTGTGTGTGTGTGTGGGATGTGTCCTTCACAGGACAGACTAGCAGTCTGGAGAGGAGCCGGTGATCATGTGACTGGCTGCTGAGGCCAGTGGTATTCATCTGCTGCCCGGACAGCACTAGCATGTCTGTGTGTGTGTGTGTGCGTGTATGTCTGTGTGTGTGTGTGTGTGTGTGTGTGTGTACCCACCAGGCTCTGTACCCTACGCATACCCCCCCCCCCCCCATCCTCTATTACCCTCCCCCGAGGGGAGCCTAAACGCCAGCTAGACTGTCGCCTAACAAACCCCGCCACACACTCACACAAATGCACATAAACATTCATGCACACAGGCACACACACAGACACAGAACCAGCTTACTATGATAGTAAACTCTAAAAACTCCAAGCTAAACTCTATAAGCCCCCAGCTGTCCAGACGGCCTCTGCCTGCCTCCACCCCTACCTCCTTCTGTCCATGTCATCATTAACCCTCTCAGCACTCATTGATTTTGTTTCGGGGGTGGGTGGTGGTAGGGGAGGGGTGGTGGGGGGTGTGGGGTGGGGTGAGGTCATGTCTTTAAGCACCTTCTGTGTTTCCAGCAATCCCCCTTAATTCTCTATAGCTTTATAGACAGACACTACCACTCACATTAGTAGCAACCTGCGCCCTCTCCCCGTGTCCCCCCTCTCTCCGTGCCCCCCCTCTCCCCGTGCCCCCCCCCCCCTTCAGCAGTTTACCATCCCCCTTCCACAGACTAAACACACACACAGTCCTGTTGTCCTTTCAGGGTTACATTCTGCTATTCCGGAATATAAACTTAGTCCACTGTCTTCTCGATCACTTAGAGGACAGGAGAGTGGAGCCTCGTGTTCTCTGATTGGCTGATTAGAGCGGTATGTCTGGGTTTCATCGGAAACATCTGACCAGGAGCACGAGCAGGCAGACACACACACACACACACATACACACACACTATGGTTTTGTAATCAGGCAGCAAACCCTCTTTCTCTCTCTCTTTCCATCTCTCTTAGCCCCAGTGTTTCATGTTCAGACAGGGTGGGAGTGGCTGGTTCAGCCCGGTGAGGGAAGCTGTACCTGGGACAGCGTGTGGTGTGATGTTGCTCCCCATGTCTCCAGGCCCATGGCTGACAGCAGGCCTGTCAACTCCTATGTGCTTTACCCCACTTAACACTACTGCTGCGGTCTCCCTCCAACCCTGCCCCTTCCCCCCACCCCCCGCCTGCTCCACCTCCCAGCCCCCCCACCCCCCTCTCCAGTGACCCTGGTTGACCCCAGCAGTCTGCTGGAGGGTTGGGGTCAGGTAGAACACAAGATGTGGACGCTCAACAGGGTTGAGGTGCAGCCCAGCTCGCGCCCTCTGACCTTTGGGAACAGTCTGAAAGTCACACACACGTACAACCTGTGCATGTGCGTACACACACACACACACATCATACACACTCCAATGGGGCAATCTGTTACACCAATCGCCTCACTCTTCCAAACACACAAACCTCCCATGAGTCCCCCCTCCACACACACACACACACACACACACACACAAACATTAGACCATACCACTTTGTTACATGACCCCCTCCCCCTCCTGCCCTCTTCCCCCTTCTGTCTCCACAGAGTAATGAGTCAGAGAACCTGAGACCCCACAGAGGAGAGGGGGCTGCTGTAGATCAATACCTCTTAGTGGCCAGGCTTTTCTGGATTCAGGGTATGGATGTTTGTTACAGTACACCCTCTCTCTCTCCCCTCCCTCTCTCCCTCAATCCCTCCCTCCCTCCATGGCTTCCCCTCACTTCTGAGCAGCCATCATCATCCATCTTTACCCCCGGCCAGTTCACTTTAGCCATATGAGCTCAATCTTTGCCATCTGTGGGGGAAAGAGCCATGCGTGCTAGGTTGTGTCGAACCTGGACCATCTCAACGCTAATGTGCTGCTTGGTTCCTCGACAGGACCTCCTGCCTCTCTGGACCCTGTGATGTCCAGCCATACTGGTGACGTGTCAGAGAGGGGCTCAGTACCTGGGGGTTGTGGGGACCCAGGGGTGATGAGAGCCCCACACCCCCCGGGCTCCGTGCTGGGGTGTGTGTGTGAGGACAGGGTGTACAGTGTGTGTGAGGACCAGACAGAGGTGCACACGGTCTGACCGATCCACAGAGCACAGCCTCCTGCCAGGCAGCTATGATCAAAAATGCAGGTCTGAGTGAAGGGTGTGTGTGTGTGGTTTGTTTGTGTGTCGGTGTGTATGTATGCATGTGTGTCTGTGTTTGAGTGTGTGGGTGTATTTGTGTGTGTGTCGGTGTGTCTGTGTGTCTGGATGCATAAGTGTGTGACAGGGTGTTCACACGTGTGTAGGTTTGTCTGTGTGCGTGTGCGTGCCGGTGTGTCTGTATGAGTGTGTGTGTGTGTGTGTGTGTGCGTCCAAGGTGAGGGCCGCGTGCTTCGCTGCCTGCCTTCAGTTTGATGTGGTTGGCAGACAGAATGGAAAAACAGAAGATAGGAAGGCACGTTGGTGAGTCTGGTCTCCGGAACGTTCTCTGTGGCCGACAGCCTCCTGTCACTCCCAAAACCCTCTCCCTTCATCCATGTCCTGTTTATGCTGTGATTAGAGAAAGGGGCTTTGTGTGAAGTCAGGGAGGTGTGTGTGTTTGCCCTGCTGGGGTGATGGTGTTGGTGTGGTTTATCATGAGTTAGCGGAGGTAGGGTGGTAGATGGTTACTGCTTTGTCAAGTTAAGAGGGAAAACAGACTGGTGTTTCCGAAGCAGATCTCTAAAAATGTCCTGATTGGACAATATTTCTTTGAATGGGCAGAGGCCAAAAGCAGGAAATAAGATTTGAGATGGATCAACTTTCCATCAGTCCGGTCTGACCTTGAGGTCTCTCTCTCATCCTCTCTTCCTCTCTCTCCCTCTCTCTCTCTCTCTCTCTCTCTCTTCCTCTCTCTTCCTCTCTCTCTCTGTGGATGGGGTTGTTTGTTCTGTAAAGGCCAGTGATATTGACAGTGGGGTGGATTGTTGAAGTGATGGATTTTACAGATAGATTTTTGAGGGAGGTGGGGGTGGAGGCAGCATAAATATAGATGTAACCTGTGTTCTCCCAGCTTGCCCTTCCCACTGTCTAACAATGCTTTCAGAAACAATGCCTTCTGAAAGAGCCTCATACAGAGAGAAAGAGACAGCATCTGATTTCACATTCAAACACACGGAACAAAGTGTACACACACGCACACGCAAACCCCCCCACACACACACACACACACGACGCAGCATATTTAGCTCCCCAGATGAAGTATTCAGAAATAATCCAGCATATTCTGTTCAGGGTGTAATCCTGTCTCGTCTAGACCACAGGATAAACTGAGAACTGAAAGGATGTTAGTGTCGGTATTCATGTACAGATGTTGCTGGGATGTCAGCCGTGCTGAGCATAGATTCTGCCGCAAAGACAGCAGGTGTGTATTTCCTGAGAGCAATGGTGTGCACGCCCTGGTCCATGCAGTGGTCCAGGCCTGCTAGAGGAACCACATCACATGATCCTTCTTTAAATATAGACACATGTTCTACTGTACTGTACCTATTTCCCAGAGACTAGTCTCTCTGTCTCTCGCTACCTCTCTCATTCTATCGCTATATCTCTCTCTCTACAGTGTGTTACTCTTCCTGTCTCTCTCTCTCTCTTCCTCTCCTACTGCCTCGATTCTCTCTGTCTCTCTCTACTAAAGTGCTTTCCATTGCCATTCTTTACTTGAGCCCATCCCCTGTCTATCATCGTGATAGGCAGATGAACAGCAGGTTGGAAGAGAGAAGTTCTGTTGTGGATTGAGTAATCTACTCTAATGTACCTGATTACACACGTGGGCACATCGACAATTCACACACACATACACACCCACACATACACACACACACACACAAACACAAAGAGCTGAATGATCAGTAAATGAAGTACCCTTGCACGGTAAGCAAGAAGAAATAGGAAAAGAGGAAGTGGATGGACGCCATTCTAAAAATAGCGTGGGTCTTGTTAAATATTTCAGATGCTAGAAAGTAGACAGACCTCAAACAGTAAGAACACAAGATGGCAGGGTTAAAACACCAGCCACTGTTATTGGCTTTATTGTAATGAGAGAAAGATAAAGAGAGAAAAAATTAGAAGGAAGGAGGAGAGGAATATAAAAAAGAGAACCAGAGAAGAAGAAAAACGAGAGAGAGAGATAGAAAATATATAGGCCTACATGTATATACTGTATGCATAGAGAGAAAGATGAAGATAGAAAGAAGCGAGACACAAAAAGAGATAGAGAAAGAGAGAGAAGTAAATCCTTTGCTAAGACATGGGGCATGTGTGGTTTTGAGCATCATCATCATCACTGACCACTTAGAGCTTAAGCAGCAGGGGGGAGGAGTTCTGAGCCGTCTGAAGCTTCTAGAACCGTCCCGCACGCTCGGGCCAGACACGACAACATCAGCTCACCCTCCACTGGAGACAGCAAACTACTGTTTGATTTACATACATAAAATACACAAAAATAACAAAGCAGGTGTGTAATTAAGCGTGTATTTGAGTTTTTTATACTGATTCACTCGATTTGTTTCAGTTGGTCATTCAGGCCTTGTCTCTTCACTCTCTTCACTGTAGAATGACTATGCAGTGTGTTTGCATGGATCTTTGTGTGTGTGTGTGTCTTCTCACACACCCACATTAGTCAGAGGGTTCTGTACTCCACACGAGTGTGTGAGAAGTAGGGCGGCATATTCAATTCATCTACAGCCCTGTGATCTAATTATAGTTAATAGTTCTGTATGTTTGTCTGTGTGTGTGAGAGAGAGAGAGACGGGTAAGAGAGAGAGAGAGAGAGAGAGAGAGAGAGAGAGAGAGAGAGAGAGAGAGAGAGAAAGAGAGAGACGGGTAAGAGAGAGAGAGAAAGAGAGAGACGGGTAAGAGAGAGAGAGAGAGAGAGAGAGAGAGAGAGAGAGAGAGAGAGAGAGAGAGAGAGAGAGAGAGAGAGAGAGAGAGAGAGAGAGAGAGAGAGAGAGAGAGAGAGAGAGAGAGAGAGAGAGAGAGAGAGAGAGAGAGAGAGAGAGAGAGAGAGAGAGAGAGAGAGAGAGAGAGAGAGAGAGAGAGAGAAAGATACGGGTAAGAGAGAGAGAGACGGGTAAGAGAGATAGACGGGTAAGAGAGAGAGAGAGAAACGTGAAAACAGAGCATCTAAGATGGAGTGATAGAGACTGACAGAAATTAGACAGAAGAGGAAGAAAGATCATGAGAAAGGGACTACAGTTTTCCAGTTTAGCTTGAGCAAGTGCTTTATTGACATGTAAACAAATAAAATAAAAAACGACACTGTATTTTTTCATGTTTCCTGCCTAACTGTTATAACTACTTGGAGAGAGTAAAATGATTACAAAAATCGGAAGAGAAAGACAGAGATGATTTCATCTTCAGATGAGAGAGGCTGTCAGCTGCAGGGCTCTGTCTCATTCCTAATTCTCTCTGACATGATCTCCTCCATGGCTGATAGCTAACACACACACACACACGTGCATTCCTACTCAAACTGCGTCATTTGGTTTTAGGTTTGCAGCATCCAGTCTACCACCCTGAAGGAGTATCAATACACAGGAAGTGTATGTGTCAGTCAGTCTGTCTGTGCCACCATCATTTACAAGAGCCTACCACATCGATCCCTCCTTCTTTCCAGTACCTCCCACTCTCCCTTCTCCTCTCCCTCTATCCTTCTGCCTTCCTCCATCCCTCTCTGGGTTTTTACCAGGGGGGGCAGTGGGCCAGCAGTCATTAGTGAGAGGGCTGCTCTGCACCTCATCTTATTGGCTGAGGCAGTGGAGGAGTGCATTAGCAGATTAAATACTGACGGAAGAAGAAGAAACCCACTAACTGCTGTCCAGGCTGTGACAGCTTGTCCAGCTCAGAACCCTCTCCCCCTCTTTCTCTCTCTATCCTCTCCACCTCTCTCTCTCTCCCTCTATCCTCTCCACCTCTCTCTCTCTCACTCTCACCCTCTATCCTCTCCACCTCTCTCTCTCCCTCTATCCTCTCCACCTCTCTCTCTCCCTCTATCCTCTCCACCTCTCTCTCTTCCTCTATCCTCTCCACCTCTCTCTCTTCCTCTATCCTCTCCACCTTTCTCTCTCTCCTCTCTCCCTCTATCCTCTCCACCTCTCTCTCTCCCTCTATCCTCTCCACCTCTCTCTCTCCCTTTATCTTCTCCACTTCTCTCTCTATCCTCTCCACTTCTCTCCCTCTATTCTATCTCTTGATCCTCTCCACCTTTCTTTATCTCTTTATCCAGTCCACCTCATTCTCTCTCTCCCAATCCTCTCCACCTCTCATCTTGCCCACAGCTCTTTCTCTGTCTACTCTCCACCTCTCTTTCTCTCTCACAGAAACACACATTTTTTCCACACATTCTAGACTCCCTGTCTTTCCATCCTCCTAGCTTCAGTACAGTGTGCAGTGTTGTGTCTTCATTTCTGTCTCTGACTCCCCCTCTCCATCTCCTTCCCACCCTCTCTCCGTCCTTCCTCCTAGCCTCAGTGCAGTGTACAGTGTTCCCCGGTCTGTCAGAGCCAGTGTGTCATCCTGTCAGGGTCCTCCTCCGTCACCGAGACACACAGGGACAAAGCAGGGCCTTGTGACAGCGCAGGCCCCAGCATTGAGATACACAGGAGCACAGTGTCGTCCCTTCCAACGCACAAATTCCACTAACGAATCAATGAATGACCATGTGTGTGCTACATAGCTAGCAACTAGCCCTGGCTTGCCCTGCACCTCCACACAAAAGCTTCTAGTCCCCAGATCCCCCCCTCTCCTCCCCTCCCCCTCGCCCACTCCCACCGCAACCTCTGACCCCCTGCCAGACAGACGTCACCAGTCCAGAAGGATAAGGTCTTCCTGTCATCTTTTATTGCTGAGCCCTCGCTCTTCTTCTTCTTGGTTGTTCCCTGACAGAGAAGAACTGAATGAAAGAAAACATTATCATTTGGACATAGAAACCTTGACTGAAGGCCTGATCTCATTACAAAAGTTGTGTTTCAGTAAATCACCACCCAGTCATGGGATTCAGGTAAACATAGTGCTGATTCATATTTCAAGGTCACGTTGTAGGGCCCCATGTATTAATACTCTCTTTCATCCTGTCTTTTTTCTTTTTCTCTCGCTCTGCCTCAGAGGCAGTGCTACCCCATATGTCTACTATTTTGTGCTCTCTCTCTCTCTCTACCTCTCTCTCTATCGCAGAACCATGTACCAGTCCCATTGAATATTCCACCACACTGAGCCTTTTAATTAAAAACACTGAATCGATTGGCTGTGTTGACGTGGCAGGGTGACCTCATTCCTGCCGGAGTCCACCCCCCAGCCTGTCAACCGGCATCCGTCTGTGTCCACACAGATCCTATGATTGAAACCAGCATGACAAACGAGGACTGCAATGGGTTGGTGTCATCCATAGGTCACCCCCCTCCCCCCCCCCCTCATCTTTTATACGCAGTTGGCGTTCACAGGAAGCATGTAAGAGGTATGAGGAAAACATGTACACACACGTGTATACTAAGGATAAGTAGGCCAAGCTAAGAAACGTGTGTAGATGCTAAAAGCCAGCCAGGCTAGTGGTGTAGATGCTGAAGGCTAGCCAGGCTAGCGCTGTAGATGCCAAAGGCTAGCGGTGTAGATGCTGTAGGCTAGCCAGGCTAGTGGTGTAGATGCCAAAGGCTAGCGGTGTAGATGCTGAAGGCTAGCCAGGCTAGCGCTGTAGATGCCAACGGCTAGCGGTGTAGATGCTGTAGGCTAGCCAGGCTAGTGGTGTAGATGCTAAAGGCTAAGTAAACTCACAGTATGGATCCTAAGGGCCGACTTTGCTAGCCGTTAGGACACTATAGACTGACGAAACACACTCACCCATTCGGAGTGTCAGGGGACAGCTGACATAATTGTGCAGCCTTGCAAATGGATACAGGCACGGCTCTCTCTTTAGTTCAGCATCAGCATGCTACAGCAACTATACCTCTGTAGTCTACCATCTCCCATGGCCCCGCCTCTTTCTCTCTCTCTTCCCCCCCCCCCCCCCCCCCTCTCTGAGAGGGGTCCTTGGCGTGCGGGCGGCCCCTCTCCAGCTAACACGGGGGCATCTGACCCAGTTTTGGCTCAGTGTCCATGCTGCGTCTCTACATTAGATATGAGAGAACACTGCTTGTGTTCAACCGGATTATGCGGATGGCTGAAGGAGGGCTGGTCTGTGTGTGTGTGGGGCCTGGGCGCAACACTAGGCTTACTCATCAGTGTTCTCTGAGGGAAGGAACTAACTTAGCCTGCCTTGAACACTGTCGTCCCTGAACACGAACACAACCAACCTCTTAACAGGGTTTTCTAAACATAATCTTTTTAAGTCATCTCGACAAAACACAAGACCAGAATCCATGAACACAGCTAGCCATTTAAAGCATCTCAATTACACCTCCTTAAGCAATCGTAACATTTTAACCTCAGCGCTAACTAGATCTGGATATATTATAATTTAGATCCATTTCTACTCTAATCCTGCCTATTTAAAAAAAAACTATTTCCTGAACACATACTTTAAACTTTCTATCTTTCTATCTGCTCTATTATGTTTCCTACTCCTCTGATATCTCTCTTCCTGTCTGTCTCTCCTTCTCTCTCTCTTCCAAGCAGGTCCTCCTCCATTGTTCCCAGAAGAGAGTGATTAACCTGTAAAGCCCCAGTCTGATGGCGGTCCAGATCTCCCCCATCCTTTAGCTGCTCAGACTGATCCCTCAGAGGGCTCTTAGCTCTCAGCTCTCTGAAATGAAAACTCTTTATGTCGGTGTTCTCTTCCCCACCTCTCTCTCTTCCTCTCTTCTTCTCTCTCTCTCTCTTTGCTTCCGTCCTCCACCTCACCCGTTATGTCTTCTTTTGCCCCTCCCTCCCTCTCTCTCTGTCTCTCTCTCTCTGTCTCTCTCTCTCCCTCCATCTCTCTCTCTCTTTCCCGCCGTTTATCCCTGCCTTTTTCTATCTATTCTCTGTTCTGTCTTTCTCTTAGGCGCAGGATGTCTATGTCCGTTGTGGTGCCTGGTATACTTCTCAGTGAATCTAATGCTATTACTTGTAAGACTGTAGTTGAGGAATTGAGATCTTATTATTGCACTATTATTTTTTGTTCACCATCTTAGCGATTGGTACTAGTAGCTACTGTGATCAGGGTAATACTTGTAGCACTGTATTTAAGTAATTGAGATGTTATTGTTGCACTTTAATATTAACCAGCAAACACAGGTCCTTGACTCTGAAATGCTGTGAAACTATGCACCTCTGCTGTACTTTCCATATGTACTTGTATGTCAGTTTGGATAAAAGCGTCTTAGAAATGAATACAATTTGATGTAATGTAATTCACAGTGTCTCCATGAACCACAAAGTATGTGGTTTTGGGCATTTAGATAGCACAAGTGACATTCAGTAGTTTCTTTCTTTTTTTACTACTACTACTTGACTATGAGAGAAAAAAAAAAAGATTAAATAATAAGTTAATTCTGATCACAGATGAGAACATGACACAGGGCTCTGATGTGGCCTGTTGTTCCAAATCCTGGAGCTAAAGAGCTTTGCTGCAGCAGAGGAATGAACAGAATGATTATCAGGAGAGAAAGATAGAGAGAAATAGAGAGCAAAATCCTCTCACTAATTAATAGGTGTCTTAGTTTCAATTAAAAATGACCTGATTCCACTGATGAAGAAGAGAGAAATGAGGAGAGGAAAGAGACAGAGACATAGAGAGAAAGAGAGAGACAGAGAGATACGGAATGGGAGAGGAGAAGAAAAGAGAAAGAACTTACTTAACCCTTGTGTTATCTTCGGGTCATTCTGACCCATCAGTCATTGTGACCCACCGTCGTATTGCGACAAATTTGACCTCATACAAAAACAAAGTGAAGCATTTTCTTTTAACCGTCGGGCTGTCTCAGACCCCCCACATTGCGAAAAAAAAGAAAAATTGGTAAAATTGGGTAAACACAACGATGGTTCGTTGTGAACCTTTGGGTCATGTGACCCGAAGGCAGCAAGGGTCACATGACCCAAAGGGTTAAAGGCCTGTTTGTGGGTGAGAAGAAAACATGTAGTTTTTTTTTGTCTTGCTCTGGCTTCGAGGACAATATCTCCATTATTTAAGGCAGCGCTTTAGCAGTATGCTGTCAGCCTGTTGGATGTTTCATTACGATATGTGATTCACAGTGAATTCAGTCAGGTCGGATGTTGTGTTCTGCATTGTGATCTGTGTTCAGCTTGGTGGTGACAGCTCAAGTGTATAATAATACCCTGCATTGTAGAGTGAAAATGTTCAGACTTGTAAACGACAGCACCTAGGGACCCGGGGTGGGAAGGTGGGGAGTGCATATCAAAGAGCCAGAGAGAAGTTAGCATCAGAGACCAGGGGGAGGCGAGCCTGACAGAGAGGGAGAGGAAGAGAGGAGTGGGCGTGGAGATGCCTGTGTAACTGATGAAAACCAACCTGAATGGAGAAGGTACTTTAATAGGAGTTTAACAGTAGCTACAACCTAAGATGAGGACAGTCGTTTATGGAAACGACTTAAACTTAAAAAATGTTGTAAAAGGTATAGTTGTTTAAGTGTAACTATGATGGAAAAAAAAAAATTTAAAGGTTAGTTGTAAAAACACATGTACCCGGATCTTTATTTGGGCATTTTAGTTCAGCAGTAATTCTTTTGTGTTTTATTGTTTTCTGTTGCATCCAGCATTTCAGTTCTGCCATGAAAACCTGTGACCAAGAGGCACCTTTCATATTGTCCCTGTACTGCCTCAGAGGAGTAGCTCGCTATGACGAACACTACTCACTGACAGGGGAAGACTGGAACTAGGAATGGAGTTGCTCTTTAAATTGCTAGGTCTAAAAACAGCTAATGACCAAGCAGCTGTGAAATCCACAAATTAAGCACTTTGAAGTTAGGAGGGACCTACATAATATGGTAAAAACTTTTCCTTAATAGCCGAGCTATTCCCCTTGGGATCCCCAGGATTTCCAAGGATGAAGATTTCATGGAAGATTTCTATGTCAGCATCAAGGGAATGATGACAACCTGTGTGTGTTTGGAGTTTCTGTACGCCGTGTAACTGACGTTAACAGACGTCTAACTGACGTTAACAGACGTCGGAATCTGTAATGTTATAGGAACGCAATAACAGGGATGTATTGCATGTGATAGAGAATAACACTGCTATTTAAGGGTCCACTGTTATGAAGGGTAACTGTGGTGTGACGTATGTTCTTCTATAGGTAGGTGTGATTGACCTCTAGTAACTTCTTAAAAAATCTACAACCATTTGCAGCAAAGCACAAGGCCGGTAAGCTTCCAACTATTCTAAAGATGCTTAAAATAGACAGCTGGGAAAATTTAGTGTACACCCATGTTCCTCATGAACATCATTCATATAGTCAATGTTCTATAGATCCACCACCTGATCAATATCTCTAACAGCGCCTCTGATCAGCCACACACACTGCTGTATGTAAAAAAAAAAAAAAAAAACAGCTCTTAACACACACACAGGTAAAAGTTTGATAAAGCTCTACACACACACACAACGCTTCTCACACAGTGCTGCAGGTCTGATACCGGCTTTGAACTGCTAAGTGGTGTGACCAAAAACAGCACACAGCATTAGCAGTAAGCCCATGCGTGTACCATGCCTATCAACCCCAGTGTATCCTTATCAAAACCACTGGTGCATTCCTCAAGCTGACGACAACCTAGAGGCATGCTTTCCAGAGCTGTTTGGCTCAGCTAAAAATAGGGTATTACTTTAAAATGTAGGTATGTTCACTGATATACCACCCCCCCCCCCATCCTCCAAGTAATCTCTCCCAAGATTATACTTCATTTTTAATCTCCCCCTCTCTCTATATATCTCTCTCTTTCTCTGTCTCTCTCTCTCTCTTTCTCTCTCTCTCTCTTTGTCTCTCTCTTTCTGATAATGT
>NC_090050.1:22246102-22331456 GCF_038355195.1 Osmerus mordax
CCCCAGGCTGGATCTCAGGACAGACAGCCCCGCACAGCACCCCTGCTTCACCGGCTGCACAGAACACAAGTCAGCCTGGCGAGACACCTGCAGGTGGTTCCTGAAGGGTGATGAACATGCCCTGCCTGTGTCACGTCTAAAGTACCGCACAATACCTGAAGCGTGAATCGTGCATGGGAAAGTACAGTGATGTGCCTGATATGAGACCTGCGCTGTCTAGGAACAACGTTTGTGATGTGGACATCAAGGAGGATGGAGGTAGTCCTGCTTTGATGGGTCGCACAGAACGACACCTTGTGTGTTGGTTTATCTGTTCACCTGTGTGTGTGTGTGTGTGTGTGTGTTTGTCTGAACGTAGGGGCTCTCCGGCCTGTCCCTCTCAGCCCCCTCTCAAATCTCTTTTCTGCTCTGTCATACCCGTCAGATCCACTTCACCCACTTCGACACAGCAGCTCCTTTGTGCCTGCTCGGAAAATCGGCCTTGACAGCTGTGCTGAAGAATGCTAACACCCAGCACTTCACTTCCCTTCTTCCCTCGCCTCTCTTTCTCTCTCGCAAAGCGCGGGAATACAGCTGTTCCCACCCGAAATATGTAGGGCTGCTAACTGATGATGTTGGTCACACTATATGGAGGAATGTGTATGTAAGTGGGGCGGTGGGCGGTGGGGAGGGGTGACGGGCTGATGGTTGCAGAGAGAGGAAGCCTGTCTGTGGTGGAGGAGAAGAAATGGCTCCAGGGGAGGGGAGAGGGGTGCAGAAAAGGATGACAGGAGGGCAGCGAGGAGGAGAGAAGGGGAGGGCAGCGAGGAGGAGAGAAGGGGAGGGCAGCGAGGAGGAGAGAAGGGGAGGGCAGCGAGGAGGAGAGAAGGGGAGGGCAGCGAGGAGGAGAGAAGGGGAGGGCAGCGAGGAGGAGAGAAGGGGAGGGCAGCGAGGAGGAGAGAAGGGGAGGGCAGCGAGGAGGAGAGAAGGGGAGGGCAGCGAGGAGGAGAGAAGGGGAGGGCAGCGAGGAGGAGAGAAGGGGGAGGGCAGCGAGGAGGAGAGAAGGGGAGGGCAGCGATGAGGAGAAAAGGGGAGGGCAGCGAGGAGGAGAGAAGGGGAGGGCAGCGAGGAGGAGAGAAGGGGAGGGCAGCGAGGAGGAGAGAAGGGGAGGGCAGCGAGGAGGAGAGAAGGGGAGGGCAGCGAGGAGGAGAGAAGGGGAGGGCAGCGAGGAGGAGAGAAGGGGAGGGCAGCGAGGAGGAGAGAAGGGGAGGGCAGCGAGGAGGAGAGAAGGGGAGGGCAGCGAGGAGGAGAGAAGGGGAGGGGCAGCGAGGAGGAGAGAAGGGGAGGGCAGCGAGGAGGAGAGAAGGGGAGGGCAGCGAGGAGGAGAGAAGGGGAGGGCAGCGAGGAGGAGAGAAGGGGAGGGCAGCGAGGAGGAGAGAAGGGGAGGGCAGCGAGGAGGAGAGAAGGGGAGGGCAGCGAGGAGGAGAGAAGGGGAGGGCAGCGCGGAGGAGAGAAGGGGAGGGCAGCGCGGAGGGAGAGAAGGGGAGGGCAGCGCGGAGGAGAGAAGGGGAGGGCAGCGCGGAGAGATTAGGAGAGGACTCGAAGGCATTCAAGGTTGTATGGAAGGTGGGAGAGCGGTGAGTTAGCCTAGTTATGGCTGGTGATAGCATTAGTCTCAGCCTGCTGCCTCGTCGGAAGAAGAGGAGGAGGGAGGGAGAGGGAGGGGGAGAGGGGTAGGAGGGAGAGGGAGGGGGAGAGGGGTAGTAAAGAGAAGGAGGGGAGCATAAGAGCGAGGAGAAGGAAGGAAAGAGAGCAAAGAAAAGAAAGCATTTCTGTGTAACACGCGGGTGTTAATGGCCCTTGGATGATGGTATAAATGACGATGATAGCTGACTGCTTGTGTTCTGTAGCCTGCTGCAGCCCTGCAGACCGTGTGAGCTGGGACACTCAGGTCCAGGTAGTGGTGCAGCTACACAAAGGGTCTCTCAGGAGACAGGAGGATGGTAGCCCATAGTTACAGATGCAGTCATCTCTGTAGCCTGGTTACCACCCACACTGATGTCATTGCTTCTGTCTGTCATCCTGGCAGCTTTCACTGCCAACACGGGCTGGTACTCACGCACACGCCTAGTCAAAGTGTGTGTGCGTGAGTGCGTGTGTGTGTGTACGTACGTGTGTGTAGATCATATGCAGTAGAGAGGTGGTTCTATCAGACATATCTAATGTCCCCCGCCCCTACGATCTCATGGACTTGTATCTGCCTTCCTCCCACAGCAACACAGAACTAACCTGGTATTAACTTAAAGTGGGGCTACTCAGTGAAATGTTCCACAACTGAGTGAGAGAGAGAGAGAGAGAGAGAGAGAGAGAGAGAGAGAGAGAGAGAGAGAGAGAGAGAGAGAAGTAGTGGGACCAGGAGAGAGAAAAAAAGACATACAAGAAATATTACAAGAGAAAGAGAGTGTGTGTGTGTGTGAGAGACAGTAATAATGTGTGTGTGAGAGAGAAAGAGAGAAGAAAGACATAATGGGTGATAAAGAGAGAGAGAGAGAGAGAGAGAGAGAGAGAGAGAGAGAGAGAGAGAGAGAGAGAGAGAGAGAAAGAGAGAGGGAGAGAGAGAGGGAGAGAGGGAGAGAGGGAGAGAGGGAGAGAGAGAGAGAGAGAGAGAGAGAGAGAGAGAGAGAGAGAGGGATCAGTCTGTGGTTGAGGAGAGGGATGTGTGTGTTGTTCTGGACATGGCCCGCTCTGTGGTACTAAATGCTTTGTGAGTGAGCTGTTATGGTTTCCACGTTCCACCCCTACCCAGCCTGGCATTCCCTCCCTCCCCTCCCTCCCTCCCTCCCTCCCTCCCTCCCTCCCTCCCTCCCTCCCTCCCTCCCTCCCTCTCTTTCTGCATCTCCTTTTCTCTCTTCCTCCCTCTTTCTCCCTCTCTCCCTCCCTCTCTCTCCCCTCTCTCACCCCTCCCTCTTTCTTTCTCTTGCGCTCTCACTCCCTTTCTGTTGGTGAATATGTGTGGGGTGGTGCAGGATTGTGTGTGGGGAGTCTCTCTGTTTCCAGTGTGTGTGTGTGTTGTGCATATGTGTAGACTCTTTTCCGGAATCACTTTCTCGCTCTCTTCACTCAATTCCTTTCTCTTGCTCTCTCTCTTCTATCTCTCTCTTCCTTTCTCCTTCATCCCTCCCATCGCTCTTTCGTTCTCTGTTTTTCTGTCTCTTCTTTTCTGAATACAAAGCCTCGCAATAGCCTTGGCACCACAGCAGCGGAAAACTTGTATTAGTGGCGAACCCAAGATAAAAAAGCAGAAGATGTGAGTCATCAATCGATCCTGAGCAACAGCCAATCAAGTGTCAGGACACTGCCTCAACTCTTCCTTAGCTTGTTATGATTTGTCCTGCTGTAGCTTGGCAACCGCTCGTTTAAACAGTTGGTAATGCCAATTCCGGCGGTTTTGTCACTGTGCTAAGGTTACTAAACCTTCTGTGGGTGTGTGTGAGAGTTTGTGTGTGTGTGCGAGTGTGTGTGTGTGAGAGTGAGTCACAGCATCGGTTAGCGTTATGACTGTTGCCACCCATGTTGGGCGTGTGTTTGTTTCACCAGCAGAAGCAGCACCATATATTTAGACTAAAATGGGGGGTTATTTTAATAGCTGGGCCATTACATTCTGGACCTCAGTGCCCAGAAGGGGGCAATAGAGATCTAGATTGGCCGGAGGGTTGGTACGACCCTGTATCCTCTAGCAACCTGACTAACATAGCAACTAGCTGGCTCTGGTCCTAGCTGTGGATGGTAGGTGTACTGCATGTACAGTAGACAGGTGTAGGTAGATAGGTTTGAGAAGACAGGGGTAGGTAGATAAGGTGTGGGTCTAGTTGATTCAAAGCCAAATCTTTCAACCACACACCTCACTCCACCTCAAAGCACACAGCCAATCTCAGCCAATCACCCTTCAAACACACGGAAACACAACAACCCTCGACCCACATCCCCTCACACAAACACACACACATGAACACACGAACGCACACACATCTCCTGTCATTGTAACCTCGTGACCCCTGTCCTCAGAGATCTTCTCCACGGCGTGAGTATAATGCGGAACAGAGGGGGAACAGAGGCCTTCTTCCACTGCCCCAGTCCATCCAGACGTCTTTCGGCTGGCTAGGCAGCTCTGCTATACCCCAAGAAGGAGCTTCCTCTAGGGCAAGGTCACGCACTGCTACTCCTGGTGACTCAGTCGCCTGGATCACCTCGGCTCAGATACAGGGATGGTCTCAGGGTTCAGACAAGGACTCTCTGGGTGATTAGGGACTACAGTGTATGTGTGGTGTAAGTGTGTGTGTGTGTGTGTGTGTGTGTGTGTATTTGTACGTTTTCATATATTTTTTATATGAGTCAAGTGTGTGCGTTTGTTTATGTGCGTGTGTCTGTTTGTGCGGTTCTTGGCACATCACGCAACAATCACAAACGGCCCCGGGAAGCTGCTCTGATTGGCTCGTCAATAATGTGTTCCTCATGCTGCTGAATATGTGGTGACATCAGGCCCCGCCCCCAGATGCAGCTCGCTGTATTTATAGCGTTTCTTTCCAGGAGCCTGGAGCCTGGCACTGGCTGAGACTGGCTGGGCCCCTGACTCCCTCCTCAGGGCTGCGGAGCAGAGCTGCGTGGCTGGATGCTAGGGAAGAGGGAGATATAAATGTTTAATGGTAGAAAATGGGCTTGAAGTCCTACAGGCTCTCGTAAACATCCGTCTGTAAGCTACCTCTCTCTCTCTCTCTATGTCTCTTTCTGTGTCTCTCTTTCTCTCTTCCTCTGTCTCTCTCTGTCCCTTCTCTCCCTGCTTCGGATTTTCCACTGGAAATAATAAACTAGGCCAAATCCCTCTCTCCTTCTCTTCTCCCTTCCTCTCTCTTTCTTCTCCACCCTCCCTCCCTTCCCTTCATATTTCTCCTATCCCTTCCTCCCTCTCTGCTGCCTTGCCTCACTCACACTCTCTCCCTGCCTCTTCCTACCTTTCTCTCCCTACCTAGCTTCATCCCTCTCTAGCTCTGCCTTTCCTTCCCTCACTCTCAATCTCTATTACTGCCTCACCCATTACCTACTCATCCTTCCTCATCCTTCATCCTTTCACACTATCTTCTTACCTCCCTCCCCCTCTCCTGTCCCCCTCCCCCTCCCTCCCCCTCTCCTGTCCCCACCCCCCCTCCCCCTGTCCCGTCCCTCTCTCCTCTCCCCTCCCTCCCTCTCTCCTGCCCCCTCCCTCAGCCCCTCCATCCCTCTCTCCTCTCCCCTCCCTCAGCCCCTCCATCCCTCTCTCCTCTCCCCTCCCTCTCTGCTGTCCCCTCCCTCTCTCCTGCCCCCTCCCTCACCCCCTCCATCCTTCTCTCCCCTCCATCTCTCATATACCCCTCTCCATCCCTCTCTCCTCTCCCCTCCATCTCTCATATACCCCTCTCCATCCCTCTCTCCTCTCCCCTCCCTCTCTCCTGCCCCCTCCCTCTCTCCTGCCCCCTCCCTCACCCCCTCCATCCCAGGCCTCATTTCCACAGACATGCCTGAGCCCACTCCTTCTGAACAGAGCTCTTATCAGCTCAGCTGTCGTCCACATGCAACAATGGGCTCCTTTTTCTCTCTGCCCTCCTCCTAGTTTTCTCCCTCTCTCATTCTGACAATGAGCTGCTTTCTTCAAACTGCTTCACCAAGGGATCTCTCCCTTTCTCTCTTGCTCTCTCTTTCTCTCTCTCTCTGTCTCCGTTCCGTCTCATCTCTTCTTCCTTCGTCTATCTTCACTAGGCGTCTGATGATATGACAGTACCCCAGGAGGCGCCTTCCATTCTCTCTCCATACAATAACAATAACACTGTTCTGCCTTTCTTTCTGCCCAGACTTCCATCTGCCTGTCTGTCTGCCTGCCTGCCTGCCTGCCTGCCTGCCTGCCTGTCTGTCTGTCTGTCTGTCTGCCTGTCTGCCTGTCTGTCTGTCTGTCTGCCTGCCTGTCTGCCTGTCTGCCTGTCTGTCCAAACATGGCACAGTTGCGTATGCTCAAGCTTTGTTGACTTTCTGCAGGAAACACATCGCGTTTAAGACGGCTCTCTGATGAGCTGTCTGATAAAGTCGACTGAGATCCAACGCCTTTCACTCATCTTTCCAAGTCCTCGCTCTCTCGCTCTCTCTCTCTCTCTCTCTCTCTACCTCCCCTCTCTCTGTCTTTCTCACCCACCCTCTTCTATCTCTCAAACTCTCTCCCTCTTTGTCTCCCCCCCCCCCACCCCCTCTGATGTCACAGTGCTGTAGAGGAGATAGTCATGGTGGCTTTCAGGGGACCAGCAAAGCAGTTCCCTGCTCATCATCAAACAGCAAACGTCTTTGATGAGATTATTAGACGCTGCTTTTAATTAACGACTTTCAGAGGCGAAGAGAATGGTCAGAGCAGGCGGTTCTCTGTGTGTACGTGTGTGTGTGCTCATCACCGTGGTGACAGTGGCAGGGTTTAGACTCATCATGCTGTCAAACTTGCTCCAAGAAAATTGCTTTGGGGAGCTTTTCTCTAAAAACTTTGAAGCATCAACATCATCTTTCAGCCATTTTTCCCCTATCAGTGGCCTTCTGCGGATGTTGTGGAGCTCTGAGACTGCGAAGCCCTAATCTGTCTAGTTTCCAGTGGAATGTAGGATATTTGGGGAGGTGGAAAAGGGGAGCAGAGAAGGAGGTGATGAATGAATAAGGGGAAGAGAAGGGGATGGAAGAAGGTGGGGAGGATGGATGAGGAGGGTAAGGAGGGTGAAGGTGCTGTGGAACGGGGCAGCTGGGTGGGGGAAGGAGCGGTAGGAGATAGAGAGGAGAGAAAGGTAGAAGGAGGAGGCTTCTAAAAGCTCAGAAGCTGTGGGATCCTTGTAAAATGCCAGCTGCTATTGCCTCGACTGACTCCTGTGTGTACATGTGCGTGTGTGTGTGTACAGGTGTGTGTGTGTGTGCGCGTGCGTGTGCGTGTGTGTGTGCTTGTGGATGAGCTCCCTCAGCAACTCCTGTGTACTAGTTAGAGCTTTAATGATGTGTCTTGGGAGAGCCAGCTCTTCATAATTTATCAGGCAGGATTTATTAGACGCAGATTTAACTGGTTAATGCCAGGAGCAGAGAACACATTTGTTCATGTTTTGGATTTGTGTTGGAATGCATTGTCACTCCCTTGTGATCCATCGTATCAGGTATCTGCTCCAGGGTTCTTTGCATCAGTTTATTGCCTGTAGGCTGTAGACTTTAATGGTAAGGTCCCCTACAAAACCACCTGTGCTGATTTCTCGACTCTGTCTTTCTCTTGTCCTCCAGATTAGGGAGTCCGGCAAGGCGACACTTCCAGGCTGGCTGCACTGGGACCCTGCCACCCTCACGCTGCTGGGCCTGCCCCTGGAGGAGGATAAGGGGGTTACCTACATCTCCGTGACCCACCCCAACCATGACCAGGAGGTCTTCTCCATCGAGGTTCACCCTGAGGAACATGCCGACACAGATCAGGTTCAGCTGGCTCTCCAGACCGCCACCAACGACGTCCCGCCGTTCTTCTGCTCCAACGAGGAACCCATCACCGTCCTGACCATCATCCTGGACGCCGACCTGACCAAGATGACCTCCGACCAGAGGGTGGCGCTGCTGGCCAGCATGCAGAGTTTCTCCGGAGTGGGTCTGCAACATATGAAGGTCCTGCCTGTGGTCAACAACCGCTTGTTCGACATGTCGGCCTTCATGGCCGGGCCGGGCAATGCCAAGAAGGTGGTGGAGAACGGGGCTCTGCTGTCCTGGAAGCTGGGCTGTTCCCTGGACCAGAGCTCCGTGCCCAACATCAGCAAGGTCCAGATTCCAGCCAAAGAGGGCACCATGTCTGCCCGCCTGGGCTACCCTGTGGTGGGTTGGCACATCGCGAACAAGAAGCCCCACGTCCCCAAACGAGTGAGGCGCTTTCTCAACAACACGCCCACCCCCGTGTTGACGGTCCTACCCCCTACCACCCTGGTGGAGCCCCCTGTTCGCATCGTGCCCACCCTCACCTCACCTTCCATTGCCGCCCCCTCGGAGAGCTCTGCCCCCCCCAGTACGAGGGCCAGTACCCCTGCCCGGAAAGCCCACTATCCGCATCCGCGACTCCATCTCTCACACCCCGACCGTGGGACCCCTCCTGCCGACCCGGATGGTTGAGTCCACCAGCACCGTCACCATCCAGCCCACCATGACCCGACCCACCATCATCGAGCCAACGGCCACCCCTCCCACCCCGACCACAAGGAGGCCCACCAAGAGACCCCGCAGACCCAAGACCACCCCGGTGCCCAGGGAGCCCAAGACCACCACCCCCAAGCCCGCCAGACGCACCACGCCCACCCCCTTCATCCCGGACCCCAGCAACGAGAAACCGGTGCTGCGCAACCCCATCGACCAGGTCAACGCCTGGGTGGGCACCTATTTCGAGGTGAAGATCCCGTCGGACACGTTCTTCGACAGAGAAGACGGCACCACGGACAAGCTCCGCCTGACCCTGAGGAAGAACCACAACGAGCTGGTTGGAGACGACTCCTGGATCCAGTTCAACACCACCAGCCAGCTGCTGTTCGGTCTTCCCGAGTCCAACACCGTGGGCAAGCACGAGTACTTCATGCAGGCCACGGACAAAGGAGGCCTGAACGCCATCGACGCCTTCGAGGTGCGCGTCAACCGCTGGGCGTCCAACAACAAGTCGCCCGTGCTGTTCACCGCCCGCTTCCAGGGAGAGCCCCACACCGTCACCGGAGACATCCACAAGAAGATCCTGCTGATCAAGAAGCTGGCCTACTCGTTCGGAGACCGCAACAGCAGCATCATCACGCTGAGGAACATCACCAAGGGCTCCATCGTGGTGGACTGGACCAACAACAGCCTGCAGCAGAACCCGTGTCCCCGCGACCAGATCAACGCCATGAGCCGACGTATCTCCGACGCTCAGGGACGCCCTTCTCAGACTTTCGTCAACGCCATGGAGCCGGACTTTAAGCCGCTGGGAATCACCGTCAAGGGCACAGGAGCCTGCAGGAACTACATGTTTGTTCCCCCGAGAGAGATCGTCATCCCAGAGCCCCCGGCTGTCACGCCGGCGCTAGGCACGGGCCGCCAGAGCACCGACGACGTCTACCTGCACACGGTCATCCCCGCCGTGGTGGTGGCCGCCATCTTGCTGATCGCCGGCATCGTGGCCATGATCTGCTACCGCAAGAAGCGCAAGGGCAAGCTGACCATCGAGGACCAGGCCACCTTCATCAAGAAGGGCGTTCCCATCATTTTTGCTGACGAGCTGGACGACTCCAAGCCCCCCCCATCCTCCAGCATGCCCCTGATCCTCCAGGAGGAGAAGCCCCCGCTGCCCCCCCCAGAGTACCCCATGGGCAGCCCCGAGACCACGCCCCTCAACCAGGACCTGCTGGGGGAGTACACGGCTCTACGGGATGAGGACCCCAATGCCCCTCCCTACCAGCCTCCACCCCCCTTCACCACCCCCATGGAGGGCAAGGGCTCCCGGCCGAAGAACATGACCCCCTACAGATCTCCACCCCCCTACGTGCCCCCCTAAGACCCGCCCACACCTCCTGAGGAGGACACCAGAGTACTGGGACAAAGCCCAGTCTGCTCTGATTGGATACCAGGGGGGAGGAGAGCTCTGCTATTGGGGGGACTTGGGTTGGGAGGGAGGGGTGGTGATTAGGAGGAGGAGTTGAGAGAGCTGGGGGGAGGAGCTAGGGGGAAGCTGCCTACGGTAGCCCATCAGGACAAACTTCAGTGTGTCTGGTGACAAGAGGCTACCGCTGGCGGGACGGCTAGCTGTGGGACACGCCCTCTCCTGTTCCGGCGCTTTCTCTGTTTGTTTGAACAGGCTTTCAGTTTCTGTTTTTGTGTGTCTCCGGGTTCTCGTTTAGTTTTTTGGACTGACTTCAAATCAAACTCCTTTCCTAACACCACTGTTTTTATCTTTGTTTTAAACAATACAAGACAAACACATCGCAGGCTAACTGCTTTTAATGGGGAGTACTCTCTGCCTGTCAGGACAGACCTGTGAGGATCTAGACAGGGCCCTTCACGCATCACTCGGGCTGCAGTACTCAGATCCAGCAAGGTCTGCCGCCTTTTAACACTAGTTGTACGTTTTTTATCCTTATTCACTCGTCTAGTGGAGATAAGCATAACAAGGTAGTCTAAACAGAGATAGAAAATTATTAAATGATATATGATTTGTTTTGTGCGTTTTCGATTGTTTCTTTTCATTTTTTTGAGATCCACTGTATATCTGGAAGATGTTCTGATAAGTAGTGTTGTTTTGTTGGTGGTGGAGAAGGAGTGACTGAAATAGGCTGCAGGAGATCTTTTTTTACCCTAAGTAGAACAGGATGGTAGGTGTGTCTGATGGTCAGCACAGAGTAGACTGTCGAAGTTGCCATCTTTGTAAGGTCAAGCTGTACAAGCCTCCGTGTCTGGAAGATCAAACAACCAGGTTAAGGCCAACCAGGTCTAAGTCCATGTCTTGGTGACCAGGCTTTGAGGTGCACAGTTTTTTCTTAATGGGTTGTCGAGTTGATCTGGGTTCAACGGAAGCCTCCTCAGTATCGACTCTTAGCGCCAAACAAGACATCCCACTGATCCCTTTGCTGTGAATGACCCTCCTTACATGACAGCTGAATGCCATTTTGCCTTTTCTGGTGAAGCGTCGAAGTGTCTTCTGTACATATTTGCTCCGTCTGTTGAAACCTTATTTATGTCTCTGAGAATCAGATGTGGAAAAAGACTCCTGCAGTTTATTTTAGAGAAGGGGTGATTATTTTTTTATGTAGCGTTGCTCTGGTTCTCTCAGCTATGGAGAGAAGAGTTCAGTGCTATCAAGATGATCCCTGAAGGGATGTACGCATTTTATTCACAGCTTAGAGGTCACATTTGCGAGGAGAGAATAAAGAAAGGGAGGATATAAGACAATTTCCAAGTTTAGTTGGAAATTGTCCAAAGTTTCCAAAATAAGATCATTCGACAAACACTGACAAAAGGGTCGATGAAAAACTCTAATTTTTTTACAAAGTTTTTTATACAGCCTCCAAATCGTTTGATTGAAATAAAACAAAAAAAACTATGATTAATGAATAGTCTACTGCAATTTGTAAAATCTTTACCTTAGAGAATTGATTGAGTTACGTATACCTTTTTTCCTGTATCATATATTTCAAAGTGTTTTATTTTTGTGTGTTGGCATATCAAATTTAAATGTATGTTCTGCTATACAGTCAGAATGACCCAATTTATGTAATCACCAGTTTATTTTTTGTCATGTTTGCTATTGAGTTTTGACTGAAAGTGACCCTTTGCAATAATGTAAGACAGTCCTGTGGTGGCTGTTCAATACTGGTAGAGAAAGATATAAAGAAACAGTCCGGATGCTGTCTGAACGATAAGTGACATGGTAATACCTGTGCCGGTGTCAAAGAACACTTTTAGTATTGTTTATAGAAAGAGTGTTTTACCACGGAAGCCAAATGTTTAGGTACGTAATCCAACTTTATCACAAGCACGCTCAAATCCCCCCACCCACCCACCCGCCAGACTCCAGAATTGTGGAGCGTGTCAAGTTATAAGGACTGGTTGTTCCCCTGCGTGCGTACATCATGGTATATAGATTTATTTTTATGGATGAGCTTTGGTCATAATCATTTTCTAATGCTTCCACTTAACCCCCTTGTTGATGAATCGATGCAGCCTGGGGTGGATGGAGGTCTCCGACAGACACACCCACTCCTGTGACCTCACAGCCTGCCTGTGAGCTCACAGCACGTCTGTGACCTCACAGCCTGCCTGTGAGCTCACAGCACGTCTGTGACCTCACAGCCTGCCTGTGAGCTCACAGCACGTCTGTGAGCTCACAGCCTGCCTGTGAGCTCACAGCACGTCTGTGACCTCACAGCCTGTCTGGGGCCTCTGTTTGTACTTCTGGCTGGGAACAACCACAGATGAAAATGTTTGGATTTTGAAACCTCAACCCTCATTAAAAGGTTAACATGTCAACATTGCCTCCTTCACTTCCATGATTCCATCACACCCGCATGACACACAGGTCAGTGGTATTAATTAGGTGTTGCCTAGCTGTTGATTTGACGTAAATAGCAAATTACGTTTCATAAACCTTGAAGAATGTTGAGTTACTGAATAAAACGAAATGACTGATCGATCTGTGTTGATTGACATTCCCAGCTCTGCACATGCTTACACAGGACAAGGACTACATGCTGTACCACAGGTGTCCTTCATGTGGCCCTTCCTTTGTCCTGAAAGTGACTGAATCTCAGAGTTTCAAGCTCAGTGCAGGTACTGTTCATGAGTACTGTACTGGTGTAAAGTCAGACAGGGTCAAGAGGTCGTCTCCTGATTATAAACGGCTACATGGTTTCTCCATTGTATGTCTCTAGGTGGTCATGTATGATTTAGATGATGGCTCAGGGTACTACGAGAGTCTTTTAATAATGAAGGCTCAGTTGCTCATCACTTCACAGCCAGGGAAGATAGAATGTATGGCGTAAGATTTGAAGGAGAGGAAACTAAAGATGCACACACACAAACACACAAACAATCCTTGGCTTTCATTCACTTGTTAAGTTCGCTTTGTGAATAGTAGTTCGTATACTTATCTGTTTATCTGTCAGATCGATTAATAAGGATTTAATGATTTTATTGACATTATCACATAGCATAGTTAGCATCTTTTGAAAGGCTAACGTGGGTGTCCACTGCAGTCATACTGTAGGCTGCCTGTGTGTTTAAAATATACTGTCCTGGATGCTGGCCCAGATAGAGGATACAGCTCTAATCTCCAAATATATTGTTTTGTTTTTCTTTTGTTTACTGTCTAGTCTGTTCTCGTTTCATTAATGCGAAGCATGAGGCTGGATGCATCCAACACGCTCTGCCTTATGTGACAGCATGAGGCTGGATGCATCCAACACGCTCTTCCTTATGTGACAGCATGAGGCTGGATGCATCCAACACGCTCTTCCTTATGTGACAGCATGAGGCTGGATGCATCCAACACGCTCTGCCTTTTGTAACTGCTATTCTGCCGCTCCGATGCCCTTGGGGTCGCTCTGCTGTCCTCTCGTTCTCTCACACCACAGTCACAGTCAGATTGGTCTTTACAACTGGAAAGATTCACGAGCGTGTTGTTTAAGACGGTGATGCTATTTTCTGCACTATAGATCTGGCCTGTAGATATTTAATTGACTTTCAACAGAGTACCACAGACCAATATTCATTAGATGTCAGCAGTGGTGTTCGTAACTCCTGGATAGTGGGAGTAGATACAGATCTATGGGGAACCATCGATATGAGGCGTTACCATAACGGATGGTAAGTTATGGAAGCACACTTTCAGTGTCCCGTCATCCGTCACCTTTATTTGAAAGCTCCACCTGTTTCCCCCCAGGTGTCCCAGACGCACATCCTACTGGGCAGCTCGAGACTGGCTCAGATGGACACGGAAGCACAGATTAAATGTCTAGATTTTATGTAATAAAGACAGTCAGACAGTCAGACAGTCAGACAGAAGGGGTCTCAGTTCAGCAGCGCGTCAGCCAGGGATGCAGAAGTGAAAGACGATTTTAGGGACAGCTTCCCCAGACACAGGGCTCCAGACTTTACCCTGTTTCCCCTGGAACAGAGACTCCTCAGGGACAGGAAGGAGCAGCACCAGCCTGGTGGTTTAATTCTGTGACTGGGAAACTGTACTCTCAGACCCTGGGTCTCTCCGGGACGTGGAGTGGCCGTGAGTGACAAGGTGAGGTGAGGCAGAGCTGAAAGAGACATGGTGGTAGGCATGGTGGGGGGGGGGGTGGGGGGGGGGGTAGAGAGACGTATGGGTAAATGGAAAGGGAGACAGGGGAGGGAGAGGTGTAGCGGTGGTAAATGCAGCCGGTGCGGGAAAAGACTGGAATGCGTTTACACTTTGAACTTCCTTCCGCTATTTGTCGGCTGTTGCCATGGAAACCTGCAGGGGCTGTGGGATCGAGGGTCCGGTGAATTAGTCCAGGGTGCGGGAGCAAATGCATCTGCTTCACCTTCTGTGTTTAACAGCGGTGTTTCATTCATACCGCTAGGCACCGGATGTGGAAATCTTGTATTAAAAAAGGGTTTTCCACCAAACTGTCTTGTATCTGTATATTTTTTTTCTTTCCTTTACAACTGAAAATAATACGTGTGTGTGTGTGTGTATGTGTGTGCGCACGAGCAAATGAGCCCACAGCATATGCACGGACGTATCAATCAGTGTGCTATGAATATAAAGCCCATTCAAATCACATGTACAAGTCCCTGACTTGAATGTGATGTTATACCAGCCACTGCTTAATATGGGGGGCCATGATCTCTGTTAACAGAAGACGATGTCTACATGAAAAGGCCGAACCTCAATCTAAAATGAATTACCAGCCTCTCTGTCATGTTCTAACCCCCTTCTGTTCTTTTTGAAGTGCAGTGAACATTACACAGTTTTAATGGTCAGGATCACCCTCACAACACACCTCAGATCGCAGCTGTCACAGTGAGTGTGCCGGAAGCTGTCTGCTCCAATAAGAACGTGTGAACCAGAGATCCTGTGAACAGATTCTGCTCTCCAGTCGTGGTCTCTCTCTCCAGACAGCCATGTCTCCGCATTCTTTTATTTCTTTTGTCGGGGAAATAGCTCAACTTATTTTTCATTTTTTATTTTTTTGTAGAGAGTCACCGAGCCATATTTTCTGATGATTCACATTAAAATGAGTGAAAGACTTACAGTAGCTCTGCAGTGAGGACAGGTACAGGAAATGTTTTTTTCTCAGAAAAGTAATTTTGGGTTAGGTGCTGAAATCACAAATGGATTTTCCCCTGTGCAGGGCTTGTAATGTGTACACGTTTGGGATCAATAAAGCTTTCTTTTAAATCTGAATCTGTGTGGCAGATGTCCTCTCCACTAATTAGCAGCATGGCCAATAGTCAATACCAAAGTTCCATACAAGGGCCATAAAGAACTGGTTACATTTCAGTTCACTTTTCATTATGTGTCTCTCCGGCCAAACATAAACCACTACCATGAGGCCAAGAGGAGTGTCTTGTTGTCTGAGAGACGCAGGGATTTGCGGCATTAGGTTTCCAACCCACCTCCGTGACCCACACCCTCTTCTCAAAAAAGCTCTGTGGTAAATAACATGTTTTTTTTTATATCCACGCTGGATTCAGAACCCTGCTGAGATCATTTGATTTGAGCCGCTGAGCCGCTGATGGAGCGCTGTGCTGATCGTGGAGCTTTGTGATCGCCTCTCACTGCCTCCCTCACAAACACACTCACTCTCACTGCTTTGTTCGTTCTCCCTCCCTGTTCTCCCCCTCTCGTACCTCTCTCCCCTCTGTACCTCTCTCCCCTCTCTCCCTCTCTCCCCTCTCCCCCTCTCTACCTCTCTCCCTCTCTACCTCTCTCCCTCTCTCCCCTCTCTTCCTCTCTCCCCTCTTTACCTCTCTCCCTTCTCTACCTCTGTCCCCTCTCTCCCTCTCTCCCCTCTCTCCCTCTCTACCTCTCTACCGCTCTCCCCTCTCTACCTCTCTCCCCTCTGTACCTCTCTCCCCTCTCTCCCCTCTTTACCTCTCTCCCTTCTCTACCTCTCTCCCCTCTCTCCCTCTCTCCCTCTCTATCTCTCTCCCTCTCTCCCATCTCTCCCCTGTCTACCGCTCTCCCCTCTCTACCTCTCTCCCCTCTCTCCCTCTCTCCCTCTCTCCCCTCTCTCCTGCTCTCCCCTCTCCCCTCTCTCCCCTCTCTCTCTCTCTCTCTCTCTCTCTCCCCTCTCTCCCTCTCTCCCCTCTCTACCGGTCTCCCCTCTCCCCTCTCTACCTCTCTCCCCTCTCTCCCCTCTCCCCTCTCTACCTCTCTCCCTCTTTCAGCCTTTTCCTCTATATCCTTATCTACTTACCCACCCTTGTCCTCCCCCTCTTCCTCCTGCCTGTCATTCAGAAACTTCTATTTCTCCTTGGCTTTCATAAAGGGCAAATGGTGCTGTCAGTCACACCGACACTCAGTGGCAGGCAGGTTTGATGTAGTTCTTTCCACGCTGAGCTAAATACTTCTTTTCCCAGCAAGCACCAGTCTGAGTCTGAATGAGATGGACGTGTCTGCCACAGAGAACCTGGAACAGGAGAGAGAGAGAGAGCTATAATAGGGGTGAGAGAGAGAGAAGAAATGGGGGGAAAAGGAGGAGGAATAGAGGCAAAGAGACACGAAGAGGTAGAGAACGGTGAAAAGAAACCCCTGGAGATTCTGCTATATGAATAAATGTAAATGTAATGTATTCATATGAAAGGTCGTGACCTCTCCTTCTAGATCCACAGTTCTGAGAAGTTCCCCCAGATCCTCCTGCTGGAACGTTCATTTAGTCAAACAAATCACCTCTCTGTCCCCACCCAAGGCCTTGAACAGGGATCAGCAGCCGTGACAGGAATACCATTTAGTCATTTTACATTTAGTCATTTAGCAATACCAGACAGAATACTTGTGGCAATGTACTATATGTACATGTACAGCACAGGGGCCTAGAATGTTGAAATAGAGCACTGATCACCTACCATGGTCCGCACATGTTTCTAAGATCCGTTGAACTAGACAAGCTGCCAATCAGTGCTAAAGACAATGTTAAATGGAATAATGTATCCATAATATAATCCTATACAATACAACTCTATAATAATATCCGTGTGAACGAATCAGAGGGATGTTTTGATCTTGGTCGAGTTCAGTCGTTCATTACCTATGCTTCTCTCTCAAACAACCCAGACAGGGAGATGTGTGTCCCCCAGACAGGGCGATGTTTGTCCCCCAGACAGGGAGATGTGTCCCCCCAGACAGGGAGATGTGTTTCCCCCAGACAGGGAGATGTGTGTCCCCCAGACAGGGAGATGTGTTTCCCCCAGACAGGGAGATGTGTTTCCCCCAGATATGGAGATGTGTGTCCCCCAGACAGGGAGATGTGTTTCCCCCAGACAGGGAGATGTGTGTCCCCCAGACAGGGAGATGTGTGTCCCCCAAACAGGGAGATGTGTGTCCCCCAAACAGGGAGATGTGTTTCCCCCAGACAGGGAGATGTGTTTCCCCAGACAGGGAGATGTGTTCCCCCAGACAGGGAGATGTGTTCCCCCAGACAGGGAGATGTGTTTCCCCCAGACAGGGAGATGTGTGTCCCCCAGACAGGGAGATGTGTTTCCCCCAGACAGGGAGATGTGTGTCCCCCAAACAGGGAGATGTGTGTCCCCCAGACAGGGAGATGTGTGTCCCCCAGACAGGGAGATGTGTGTCCCCCAGACAGGGAGATGTGTGTCCCCCAGACAGGGAGATGTGTGTCCCCCAGACAGGGAGATGTGTGTCCCCCAGACAGGGAGATGTGTGTCCCCCAGACAGGGAGATGTGTGTCCCCCAGACAGGGAGATGTGTTTCCCCCAGACAGGGAGATATGTGTCCCCCAGACAGGGAGATGTGTTCCCCCAGACAGGGAGATGTGTGTCCCCCAGACAGGGAGATGTGTTTCCCCCAGACAGGGAGATGTGTGTCCCCCAAACAGGGAGATGTGTTTCCCCCAGACAGGGAGATATGTGTCCCCCAGACAGGGAGATGTGTTTCCCCCAGACAGGGAGATGTGTGTCCCCCAAACAGGGAGATGTGTTTCCCCCAGATATGGAGATGTGTTTCCCCCAGACAGGGAGATGTGTGTCCCCCAGACAGGGAGATGTGTGTCCCCCAGACAGGGAGATGTGTGTCCCCCAGACAGGGAGATGTGTGTCCCCCAGACAGGGAGATGTGTTTCCCCCAGACAGGGAGATGTGTGTCCCCCAGACAGGGAGATGTGTTTCCCCCAGACAGGGAGATGTGTTTCCCCCAGACAGGGAGATGTGTGTCCCCCAGACAGGGAGATGTGTTTCCCCCAGACAGGGAGATGTGTGTCCCCCAGACAGGGAGATGTGTGTCCCCCAGACAGGGAGATGTGTTTCCCCCAGACAGGGAGATGTGTCCCCCCCTGCTGCTGGGTAGCACTCTTCTTTCCGTCTCTGTTCTTTCTCTTTCCTGTTCCTCATCCCCGGCGTCACAGCAGAGTTCAAGCTGTGCCGCTTGACCGCGTGGGAGAAGACAGAGGATCAGTATTCCAGGTAAGAGCTCCCTTCTCCGTGTTTGTACAGCCTTGTGTTTGTGTTTGCGTGATGATGAAATGTAATCTCCTGATACAGGGATGACTTTGTAAATGTATTCCCTCCGGCATTGTCGAACCCCAAGCAACACATGTGCAGATGTAGAAAAGGGAAAGGGGGATAAGGGAGGGAGGGAGAGGGAGAGGTGGAGGTGGGGAGGGGGAGAGAGACAGGAAGAGGGAGAGGGATGGAGGGATGGAGGGATGGGGGGAGGGAAAAGTAAGATTGTGTGTGTGTTCCTGGCTTCTCTTCTTTGTCTGTTCAGCTTTCAGACAGGTAAGCTGTGTTTGCTCACACACCGCAGGTAAGATGTTAATACCTTGGCAGGTGTGTTACGGAAAGACCGCGGTTTCACATTCCCTGCCAAAGACCAGAGGCGTAGCCAGGAATTTTTGTGGAACTTGAAAAGATGTTCTACCGAGCCCCTTCCAATCCATACTGATCAGCGGGGTCTATTTGAGCCTCGTCCATCCAGACTTTTCTGGACTGGAACCCAGGGACCTCTGAATCATTAACCTTTGACCCTGTTTACGACGCCAGAAACAGAGTTTCTCTTGGCATGCTAGGCTGCTGAGCAAGGACAAGTCTACAGAATTCTCTCTCAACCAGATATCTTACCAGTCTCACACGAGGTTACACGGAAATCACATATTTAAATGTATGTAAAAATAATTTGTGTGTGTTTTGGACTGACGGTTGGTGTTGCTGCGATTACAGATGTGCATGACTGCAGGTAGCATATCCAGCCCCCTGGAGACATTGATTCTCCCAAATTACAGTCAGTGATATCTACGTCCCTTTTCACAGTTACTGCAAAAAATATTTGAGTCCTGTTGATGTTGACACTACAATAAATCGCTAATTGGGTGTATTTTGCTGATTACCCTGACATGTTTTAAGTGCAACACTACACTTTGTGTGAAGTACTTCCCTGACAACACACAATGCAACGCACAAGCTAATTGTGGTGTGTTAGTGGTGTGGGAAAACACACACACTGCTCCAGCGGCTCTGTGATGTGAGTGTGTTTGTGGTGTGATAATGTACAGCGGGCCTGCTGGACTTCAGCTCGTATCCACTGATGCCTCTGCTGCCAGTGGGTCAGCTGTGAGGTGACCCAGAAAGGCGACCCGTGGTCTGGAGGCTGTCATGTGCGTGGCAGACGTTGTGTCATCCCTCCCGTCCAGAGAGGGCGTGTGTGTCCCGGGGGGTTGGGCTGATGAAGACTCCCGGCTCGGGGGAACTGCAGGACTGGGCTCACCAAATGTCATGTTATCCACCCAAAAGATGCTGTCAGAATTGTACATTTAAGTATCTAAAGGAGGACGATTCTTGCGTGGGTTTTATTGTGAGATCCTTCACTCCCTTCCCAATAGTATCATCTATTTCAACACATAATGGAGGAGTGGTTTGTCACACCCCGAAATTCCTCCTAAACTATGGGAACATGTCTGTCCTCCCAAGGGACGGTTCCTCCTCAGTCTTTACAGAGGGTTCAGGCAAGTCTTGCATGTTGGCAATCGTCTATGAAAGAGGCATCCAAAGTGTAAAAGAAAAGGGTCTAACTACACATTCGTTTATAGTGTTAAACATTGAAGTGTTTGTTGCAAACATGCACCCCAGCACGGCCATGAACCCGTCTGAGAGTTCCGGTCTGTTCTTTCAGTCAGTGCACAGCCACAGGTTGCTAACCCCCCCACCTCACCCCAAGCATCCTCAAAATCACTATGTTATTTACATAGCAAATTGAAGATAATGATGGGAGCTGGAGGAGGGAGAAGAGTTCCAAACTGCCAGAGTTTCATCTGCTACTAATTAGTCAAGTGTTTCTGGATGAAGTCTGCCTGGGTTCTGAATAATTTGGTGAGAGTTCAAACTTTCTGAGAACAGCAGAGGCATTGGAGGAACTGGGGCCTGTGTACTGGAGGCTAGCGGTGGCTATATAGCCATGAGCGGAAATCCATTTGGACTTAATTATTCTGATGAACACATGAATCCTCTCCTGACCCATGAGTCATCGCATTGATGCATTTTTTCATGACGTCACAAATTTCCAAGTCATTGAATTTGAATAGATCCAAAATACACCAATTGATTTCAATGTGCAAAATGTCACATTTTGGATAGAAATGTTTATAACGTAAATCAGTTGCGTGGAAATGTTACATGGAATCTCCTCTTCTCTCCTCTTCTGTTCTCCTCTAAATGTGTAGCAGTGAGTCAGACACCATTATATAGCTTGTTTTTGCTCTCACCTTGAAGACTATTGAACACTAGTGACTTCATCTCAGCATTCAGTTGGTCCCAGTCACCACTGAAGAAGACATCATTGGTCAGTTGGAATCAAGGACTAATCCATATATCTGAATCCTCTCTGTTTCTGTCAACCAGACTAATGGCAGGGGCCAGGTGAGAGAGGTGTGTGTGTGTTTGTGAAAGATAAAGAAAATGTGTGTGTGCGTGTGTGTCAGTGTGTGTGCGTGTGCATATAGGTGTGCTCGTGAGAGATAAAGAAAGAAAATGTGTTTCTCTCTGTTGTGTCTGTCTTTGTAACAAATTATTCACATTTCCATGCATTTTTTAAAGTTTCCACAAGCCATTGTCCTTCTGTGCCCTCATCAACCCTGCTGACTGTTCAAGTTTCTGTTGCCTTGAGGTCTTGAAGACACATTGTGAGGACACGTTGCCAAGTACCACATCAGACCTGGACCTAATTATAGCCCTTCGGTACTGGGAGACTTCCTGGTGGCCTGGTTGCCTGCTTACCTCTCTGCCTGAGTGCCTGGTTACCTCACTGCCTGGTTGCCTGACTGTCTGGTTGCCTGACTGTCTGGTTGCGTGACTGCCTGGTTGCATAATTGCCTGGTTGCCTAATTGCCTGATTGCCTGACTGCCTGGTTACGTGACTGCTTGGTTGCCTGGTTACTTGACTGCCTGGTTGGCTGATTGCCTGACTGCCTGTCTGCTGCCAAACAGCTGATAGCTCATTTCTGAATCTACCACAGAGTGGGAGGAAAGTTGGCTGTTGTTTGTAAGTGCTGAGCACATATGTTGCACTGTATAATGTACTTTTTGTAATGATTGGCAGGGCCCCATTGACACTCTGAAGTACTCTGAAGACTCAGAACATGGATGTGAAGGAGAAAGAATCTAAATGTGAAGGTTCATACTGGCTTTGGAGGATGACATCATTTTATAAACCTTGGGTGAGTACTGTATGCATCCATTTTATTATATACTTGATATCTATATCTATAGGATGTATATGTATGTATATACAGTATATGTATGTTAGTACATATAACATATACTGTATATTTGTACATGTATGTATGTGACAATGTCTCTCAACAAAAAATCACCCAGCTCTTCAGTGGCCAAACACTCAGGTTGGGATTTATACATGCATACTGTAACTACTGATTCACTTCCACAGGAAGAGCCAGTTATTGTGACAAAGTCAGAGTGAGAGACTGATGATAGATCCTGTCAGCAAGAGATGCTGTCAGATAGATTAGCTGTGAATCTGCACCTTTTAATGAGCACAGGCTGCCTGCAGACTTATTAGCCATCGTGAGCTCTCCACAAGGTATGGTTTAAAACATATTGCCTGAATCCCAATCTCTCTCTCTCTCTCTCTCTCTCTCTCTCTCTCTCTCTCTCTCTCTCTCTCTCTCTCTCTCTCTCTCTCTCTCTCTCTCTCTCCTCCCTTCTCTCTCTCCTCTCTCTCCTCCCCTTCTCTCTCTCTCTCTCTCTCTCTCTCCTCTCTCTCTCTCTCTTCTCTCCATCTCTTCCTCTCCCCCTACCCCTCCCTCTTTCCTCTCTCTCCATCTCGCTCTCTCTCTCTTTCCGTCTCTCCCTCTCCTCTCCTCTCCCCCTCCTCTCCCCCTACCCCTCCCTCTCTTTCCTCTCTTCTCTCGCTCTCTCTCTCTCTCTCTCTCTCCTCTCTCTCTCTCTCTCTCTCTCCGAGCCGACAGGAATGTCATTTCAGGTTGAGCTGATTGAGACTGGCATAATGTCTTGCTAGCGTTCCTGACACCCCCTAGCCTAGCAGAACTGCAGATGAAAAAACTTTGGGGGCCAGAGTAGTTTGGGTTTTGACTTCATCTTGACCTTGAAAGAAAATGTTGCCTCACACAGTCCTGAGGCCGAGACACTCTGAGAGCATGGGTTCCATTTAAGAACGTGGATGTTGTGCACTTTTCAACTCTAATGTGTTTTCATCCCACAATGTCTCACCTCTCCACTTTGAAGAGGTGCAGCTCTGTAACCTTATCATGTCCTCTGAAGACTGAACGTTGATCAGTGATTTGACTGAATGGCTTTCGGTGTCTAACGCTATTTGTTTTTGCAGTGTGTATATTTGTGACTTTGTGTAACCTATCTTGAACCAAATGCCTGAAATATAAAGCTGTAGCTCACATTGACAACATGTAATACACTGTAACATAATGTATAAACATAATACAGAATTATATAAAGTTGGAATGTTTAGAGTATTACATAAGGTTTTAACATACACAGTATAACATATAGTCAGGGTTTAGTTTTACAGTATTTGTTTAACATCCTCTAAAAAAAAACCACTATGACAGGACGACCAGAGCAACCTTCTCCATATGATTCAACGCATCCTCTTTTACAGCACTCCTGCCATGAGAGGGATTTAATGAGTGTGTAGGCACATATTGTATACGATTAAAATTAACTTGGTCTCCCAATGGTCAAATTATCCTGTACGCCATATGTTACTGTGGATCAGAAAAAAAGACTGTACTGTATGTACGTTAAATTAGCTTGTTTTCTATTTATTTCTCATACTAAATGATGTGCATGTTGGTGGGTGAGCATGAGAGAGTGATCAGGCGTCACAAGGAAGTTATGTAACAAAGATAGGGCCCAAACTTGTTGTCTATATACCCAATTATCCCGTTTCAACCCTCCTCTCCCTCCCCCCCTCCCCCGCCTCCCCCTCCCTCTCTTTCTCACACTTTCTTTTTCTGGCCTCTTTCCACTTCTTATCTTTCCGGGCCCCCTGCCCACCACTCTCTTCATGCCCACCCTAACCCACCCTCCCCCTCCCTAGCCACTACCTCCAAACTGTTCATCACCCTTCCTGTGTGCCGTGAAGAAGAAAAAATCTTTAATTACGTTTGCGGCTCTCGAAGGTTTTTCTCCCACTTCCGTTCCCTGCAGACGGCTCATGCATTCTTCTTCTTTCTCACCCTCGTTTTTCTGTCCTCCAACGTTTGCAGTTGGTGCTCAGCAGATGTTCTCCAGCTGTTGGGGGAAGGGTTAGTAGGCTCTGCTGCTGAACCCCTGTCTGGCTCGTTCTCCTCCTCCATCCTACTCTCCTCCTCTCCTCCTGTCCTCCACTCCTTCTCCTCCCCTTCCCCTCCTCATCCTATTTTCCTTTCTTCCTCTCCTCCTTAATTCCTCCTCTCTTCCTTTCCTTGTCCCTTCATCTCCTCTCCTCCTCTTTTCCTTCTTTCTCTCCCCCTCTTTTCTGTGTCCCTCTCTCCCCCAGCTGTTGATGAGTGTTGGGTTCCCATGGCAAATCGGGAAGCCTATCTCTCAGACAGACAGACAGGATCACGTTTTCCTGTGATCTCAACTTTCCTACACTTCTCTTCGGTTTGAAGCCGACAAACGACGATTCCCCCAGTCCTGGTTCTCTGGCTCTGAAAGCGATACCCAGATCCAGCAGGTGGCCAATCCTCCGCACGGTGATTCCCTCAGCTCAGAGGGACAACCAATAGAGATGAGAAGTAGGGACTTTTGACTTTTTGTAATGAATGTTTCGTATTCATGTTGTCTTCTATGATATATGTACAGTAGCACTTCCCTGGCCTCTTCCTGTGAGGTGTTGCTTGTTAATTCACAGTGAAGGTAAACATGCAGATTTACAGGTCCTGTTTGCCTTTCGTGGGACCCACTCTGAAATACTGAGGTTGTGGCTAACTGCAAATAAAAATGTTGTTACGCAATTATGGTTTGGTGTCTTGGCTATCTCCCTGCCAGATCGATTATCTCTGCCTCTCTGGCTGGAGAAGGGGCAGCTGGCTGGAGGGCAGAGTTACAGCAAGCCACCGCTGGAAAGTGAATTAAAAGGAGGATTTCAACAGGATGTTTCCCAGGCGGGGTAAATTGAACTGATCTCTTCATCTATCAGCTATCCAGAGAGGAAAGCTCATGTCCCCACACCCCTGCAACTCACGAGGGAGGATGTGACACAAGACAGGAAGTGACACGAAACAGGAATCTCCTGTTTGTTCTGAATTAATGATTAATTAAATAATCAACCGACAGTAGATCCATATATCTATTTTTCATTGTATTTATACAGTATATATATATATATATTTCAGAGTATATACAGTATATATGTATAGATAGATAGACAGATATATACTTAGCTAAATGCATAGATAGATTTTTATCTTAATTTTCGTTCCAAAGTATTTAATTTGTGCCCACAGCCAGTATATTTGTTATGTATTGTGTGCATGACACCTTCAAGTTGCTGCTGGAACAAAGGAGGCTCTCTGAGGAGATGAAGAATATTATCATCATCATCATCATCACTGTCAAATGAATGGTCATTTCCAAGTCAAATTGTCTTTGGATTTTTCTGTGTTATTTAAACTAACTTCTCGACCGAGACATCAACTGTTGTTGTCCCACAGCTAACAGCAATGGATTTAACAGTTCAGAACAAGGCAGATGTTTATTTTTCTTATTTTTTTTGCTCCATGTGAAAACAACCATTGGACGTCTTCTTCAGTTACAGACAAAGAAAGGAGAAGAATGAAAATCTAAAGAGGGAGACTGAGAACATGGAAAAAAGCACGCCTCTCTCTCTCCTCTCGCCTCTCTCCCCTCTCTCTCACCCCTCTCTCCTCTCTCTCCCCCTTCTCTCTCCCCCTCCCTACTCTCTCTCCCCCCTGACCCCCTCTCTCTCTCCCCCCTCTCTCTCCTCCCCTCTCTCTCCCCCTCTCTCTCTCCCCTCTCTCCCCCCCCTCTCTCTCCACCCTCTCTCTCCACCCCTCTCTCCGCCCCCCCTCACTCCTCCACCCACCCATCTGTGTTTGTTGACAGACTCTGTGAGGACAGACTCCGATCGATGGAAGAGAAGAGGGAGGAAAAACAGGCCAGATCGTTGAGAGCTGTGATTTTTCTTTGATAACTGGCGACAGGGGGATTTAACGGAGGGATGCAACAAACCGACAACAGCACACACTCGCCTATCTCGTTAGCTGCTCTGTTACCCCAAATCTCTCTCTCACACAAACACACATATGCCCTCCTCCACCACTACCCCCACCAAGCACATGCAGGCCCTCACCAACCACACACACACACACACACACAGACACACATCCTCTGCTCTATCCGATTTCCCTACACTACCCACATGCCTCAGAGTTAAGATTTTCTGATTATGTTAATGAACGTTTGAGATTAAACCTATTCGGGGTGGGGGGGGGATTGAAAAAGATTTGCATGATGATTCCTCAAAGGTCCTTATCCATCAATCAGAGACAGTGTCACCCTGCATCCTCCTTCCGTACCTTCCTCCCTCTCTCATCCATCTCTCTCTTCCCTCCCTCCCTCCCTCCCTCCATCCCTACCCTGCTTTCTCATCCCTTCCTCCTTCTCCTCCATCCCTCCTCGCCTCGACCCAGCTCTCGCCATCCTTGTCGGTGCGTGTGACCACCCGTGTGTGTGTCACACTGCCGGATTGCGCCAGATCGCAGGTATCCGCCCACCTCCCATCCAATCGCCTCCTCTCAGCGGCGCTCCGTCAGATGCGGTTCTCAGGTGAGACAGCCGACTCATCAGCCCAGGTCTTCTTGTCGGTGATGACTAGTTAAACACAAGCTCCATCTAATCTATCACCCGCAGGACTCGTGTTCTGGCACCATCACACGGCAGGCTGTCTATTGAAGCTGCCTTGTGCGAGAAGCTGTCTCCCTCCCTCTCTCCTCTACCCCCAACCTCCTTTCCTTCCATCCATTTCCCTCGGAGCAGCAGGAGGTGATGATTTATCAGATAAGGTTAGGTTAGGTCTCACTCTAGTCTCTCTCTTTCTCTCTCTCTTTCTCTCCTTCACTTTGGCTGTTTGTTTCTTTTTCTCCTATAATCACTCTGTTCGTCTCTTTCTTTCTCTCCCAGAATGCCTTGCTGAACAACTTGGTGAATCGTTCGATCTGGGTTGCAGCTCCTCTCCTGATGCACCTCTCATCTCCTCCTCCCCTCATCTCCTCCTCCCCTCATCTCCTCATCCCCTCATCTCCTCCTCCCCTCCTCCCCTCATCCCCTCCTCCCCTCATCTCCTCCTCCCCTCATCTCCTCCTCCCCTCATCCCCTCATCTCCTCCTCCCCTTATCCCCTCCTCCCCTCATCTCCTCCTCCCCTCCTCCCCTCATCCCCTCCTCCCCTCATCTCCTCCTCCCCTCATCCCCTCCTCCCCTCATCCCTTCCTCCCCTCCTCCCCTCATCTCCCTCTCTTTCCTCCGCTCCCTCTCTCCACTATTCCCCATCCCCTCCTCTCCCACCTTCTCTCTTCCTCTCCTACTCTTGAAAGAGGATGGCAGATGGATGCTGATGACAGCTTCCTGTTGTTGGCTCCCATGTCTTGTTTTCCTGGAGCTGAAATCCCAGTCAAGGTGAGCTGGAGGAGAGCGTGAACAAAGAACAGGAAGATGACATGACCTTTCAGAAGCACTGAGAATGCAACCGTTCTCATAAACGCAACACAGTGGGAACTTTACTACACTGTTTGCAGTAAACTTCAACAATGTTATAACTTGACATACTTAATGGCTCAGCAGTGTGTTTGTCTGTGTGTGTGCGTGTGTGTGCATGACTGTGTGTGTGTGTGTGTGTGTGTGTGTGTGTGTGTGTGTGTGTGTGTGTGTGTGTGTGTGTGTGTGTGTGTGTGTGTGTGTGTGTGTGTGTGTGTGTGTGTGTGTGTGTGTGTGTGTGTAGACAGAAAAGCCAGTAGAACAAAATGGTTAGGCTGAGTCAACTACTAACTGTCACTAACCAACTCTCACACGGCTCTAGGGATTGTGGAGACCACCAAGATGCCACAAACACACACACATTCACACACACACCTTCACACACAGACACATTCACACACACATTCACACACACACCTTCACAAATAAAGACACAGACACACTCACACACACACCACACACATCTCTCTTTGCCTCTGTTTTCCCCACATTCAGACCCCCCCTCTGGAGGACCTCCCTGGGGACAGGTGGAGGGTCTGAAACAGATGGTGTCCCTGCAGCTCAGTCTGACACACATACACACACTCTCTCTGTCTCTCCTTGATCAGTCTGTGGCTGATTACTTTCCTCACAGAGTGACAATCCAGCTCACAAGGGGCCCAAGCACAGGAAACTTAGTTGGAGGTCTGGACCTACTCAGAGCGCCCACTCTGCTCTCACTGCACTCCCCCTGGTCACCCAGAGTTCAACGTCATCTGTTTCAAATGAGACGCTAGACATGTTCTGATGTGACACATAAAAATGTAATTTGACGATAATGAAACAAACACTTGCTGCTCGGTGAACGAGTTAAGCATATCTCTGCCCCCTGCAAGAGAACTCTCCAAATAAACTATCGCTTCGATTATGCTCTTAGTGGGTGTCCATTCAACCCACTCTACGGTATTTTACCATCCATTATCTTGTTTAACGAGTCTGTCAGACAACAAGGGATGAGCTAGACTGTAACTGTGTGATAGTGGCCCTGAGACTATTGATCTGAAGCCTCTTTAATATTTGATAAGGACAGACAGATGGCCCAGTCCTCCTACCTCACTCTGCTCTGTTATCTGCTAGGGGCCCACCAGACCAAAAGGAATAAGCTACCTCTTCTACACACACACACATGCATGCACACACATACGCACACGGTCACACACACACACTGAACGCACCCCACGCACACATGAATGCACACACAAACATACACATTTGCACGCACACAAACACACACCTACTCACACCTCCCAGAGCTTGATAAATAAAGTGCTTTTGAGACGTGCACGTCCCACACCTCCCACATGGACTCCCTCCAAGAACCAGGTATCATCACCTGGAAAAGCTCCACCAGGAGAAACAGGCTCAGACAAACACAGAGGTTGGCAAACAAACATTTGAGACTTGCATTGCCCAAGTGTGCCAAAAACTCCTTAGATATAGAAGTGTTCGATTCTGGAGCCTGTGTGTGTGTGTGTGTGTGTGTGTGTGTGTGTGTGTGTGTGTGTGTGTGTGTGTGTGTGTGTGTGCCTGTGGTCGCCACATCTGCTGTGTGAACAGTAAGATCCAGGCTAAAGGGTTGTCACCACAACTAGTTGACGCCCCAGTGGTCTCATCTGTCTCACTGTTCTGACAGGAAACAATGTGGCTGTGCTGCAGTATTCAAGACCCAATAGATTCATAGCAGGCTTTTCATGTACTGTAAAAGCTTAAATATTAACGTGACACATTAATGTCTACTTTTACTGTTGACGAGACCATCTGGTGCATTCATAGGATGAGTTGTTGGTATGAATTTGCTTGACCATGTTCGCTTTTCTGTGGATTTGCTCATGTGTTATTAGAGGATCAGACAGATCAATAGTGTTATCTTTTGCCAATAATATCAGACTGTAGTGAAGGGAGAGTATGCCATTACATAGATCTCGTTCAAGCTTTTCACGTGTTGTTCTCTGTGACATCCATCTCTGCTACGATGCGGGAAGTTGTAAAGCAAAAGGTCAATTTCAAACTAATGGGTTCATTTGATTTGTGTTCAGATACTGTTTATTTCTTACTTCTCTCTCTTTTCTCTCTCTCTTTTCTCCCTCTCCCCCTCTCTCTCTCTCTCTCTCTCTCTCTCGCTCTCTGTCTGTTTTTTTTATTCAGAAAGATGATGCAATTCCACACCCTCTGAGCCCATTGCGACTCCAATGATTTTACTATCCTACACACACACACACACACGCACACACACACACACACGCACACACACACGCACACACACACACACACACACACACACACTGTGAGGCTGAGAACAGAATGATCTATGAGCAGCTAATCAGTAAAAGCCCAGTCCCATGGCTTCACAACGGCTGATCTCCTGTTGAAGAATCCCACCTACAGGTTATGACCTGTGGTTCCTTTGTTACAAGCTAATTCCCTCTCTCTCTCTCTCTCTCTCTCTCTCTCTCTCTCTCTCTCTCTCTCTCTCTCTCTCTCTCTCTCTCTCTCTCTCTCTCTCTCTCTCTCACTCTCTCTCTCTCTCTCTCTCTCTTTCTCTCTCTCTCTCTCTCTCTCTCTCTCTCTCTCTCTCTCTCTCTCTCTCTCTCTCTCTCTCTCTCTCTCTCTCTCTCTCTCTCTCTCTCCCCATCTCTCTCATAAACCAGCCAGACCTTATTTCCTGTTGCCTTTCAGGGTCACTTCTTTCTTTCTTCCTCTTGGGTCACATGGTCTCTTACACAAAAGCCACAGATAGAGGGTTTCAGGGTTACTTAATTAGCTGACCAAAGCCTTTTTTTTTTCTTTAACTACTGCATTTTCCTTTCATCGATAATGAGCCACAGTACAAAACCACAGTCTGCCTGTGAGGTTGAGAACAATGTTGGATTTATACATTAGGCTCAAGCTGTGTCTAATTCAGAGACCAAATTAATGTTTGTTTTAGCTTAGCTTATGGACTTGGCCATACTTCTACAAAACACAATATGTGCAACAAGTCCTGCTCTCTGTTTGTCAGGGTCACCTCCAGTCAGCGGCTCCACAGTTCACACATTCCGACGGACCTGCTCAGCAAATAGCTCTTTAATATGTTAATAAAGTTATAAGTATTGTATGTTGTTGTGTCCTGCCATGGTGACCAAATGTCAGAATGCTGCTAAAAATAAGCCTGACCTTAACAAAGCTGTTAGAGGCTAATTATTTTTGCCTGAGTGACTGAAGCAGAGGTAACGTTGGGAACCAGACACGTGTCTGCTGGGTTGAGCCTAGACATGTCCCTGGGCCTGACCTAGCCCTAGCCTAGACGTAGCCCAATCTAGATTGGAACTAGCACTAGCTCTGACCCAGATCTGGCCCCCAATGCAGATCTAGCCCTTGCCTACATCCAGACCTAGCCCTACTTACATCCTGACCTAGCCCTACAGTAGCCTTGATCTAAGCCTAGGCATGTTTAAGTAATAGCCCCAAACTAGACCTAGCCCTGACCTAGATCTGTTACTGACTGAGCCCCAGTCCTGGCTGACTTCTATCTCTGACCCAGATACAACCCTTTCCTAAACCTACCCCTGAGCTAGTCACAACCCCATTCTAACCACAGTCACGTTCTAGTCTTAGCCTTGCCTCAACCCCAGCCCCAACTTAACCTAGCTTTGTCTGAGCCCCCGCCTGGACTTAGACCTGACCTAGATGTTATGTTCGTTTGAATAGTTAGGAATAGCTTTTGGTTGCCTGATTACAATTCCTGTTTAATAAATGGACAAAAAAGCGAAAGCCTTTACAGATAAGAGCCTTTAATACAAAAACCTTGAAATCAGTGTTTTGGTCATTCAATAACTCCGGCAGACATCACAATAGGCTGCTACTTCTTAGGGAAGGTTCAGTCAGTTTGACAGGCTGGGCTGTTGTCCAGGTATCAGTGCCTGCGGCTGTCTGTCTCATGTAGGAACTGAAGAGTCTCACAGCAGCAAGCGCAGCTCTGTAGCAGGAGAGAAGGGTCATGTATAGTACAGCACACCCAACCAACCTGTCATATGTGGCAGCTGATCAAGCAGAACACACACAGACTGCTGGCTGGTGGCCGTAGGCTGGGGGCTGGAGGTTGGGGGGTGGAGGTTGTAGGCTTGAGACTTGGGGCTGGGGGCTGGAGGTTGGGGGGTGGAGGTTGTAGGCTTGAGACTTGGGGCTGGGGGCTGGAGGTTGGGGGTCGGAGGTTGTAGGCTTGGGGCTGGGGGCTGGGGGCTGGAGGTTGGGGGGTGGAGGTTGTAGGCTTGAGACTTGGGGCTGGGGGCTGGAGGTTGGGGGTCGGAGGTTGTAGGCTTGGGGCTGGGGGCTGGGGGCTGGAGGTTGGGGGGTGGAGGTTGTAGGCTTGAGGCTTGGGGCTGGAGGTTGGGTGCTTGGGGCTGGAGGTTGGAGGTTAAGGGCTAGAGGTTGGGTGCTTGGGGCTGGAAGATGGAGGTTGGGGACTGGAGGTTGGGGGCTGGATGTTGGGGGCTGGGGGGAGAGAACTGGGGGGAGTGGGGCTGGGGGTTTGTGGCTCAGGGCAACAGTAGCCAGAGGCTGGCCAAAGAGAGCAGGACAGTCATTTGGAGGGTGCTGAGGCCCTGCAGTGATGCACCAGGATGGGGGAGTTACCGTGGAAACATCTGCTTCTGCTGGCACATCTTTAGAGCGGCTAAACACCAAACAGACATGTGGGCTGCTGAGAACTACGATCCCTCAGAGATGCTTTCCAGAGAGGGGGAGGAGCTTGAGTCAAATATGATCCAAATACTGGATGATATCAGCCTCTATACTTTCAATGATGTCTGTCTGTCTGTGTCTGTCTGTCTGTGTCTGTCTAATATTTCTACTTTAAGGCTCAAGCTTAGAGGAGGGTTTTATATTCAAACCATGTGGACAGGTGTTTGCCCAGTATACAGAGAGCGAGGCACATAGCTGAAGGTCAATGGGTGGGAGTGTGTGTGTGTGTGTGTGTGTGAGGGGGCTTGAGGTGTTTAAGGTAGAGTGTTTGAGAACCATAGAGAACAGGAGTGGCACCGTAGCAAAGTGAAGGGTTTGCATTCAATCTTTGTCCCAAAGTCGGCTTAGAGTAGATGAAGGACCATGTGGAGAAGGGATTCTCAACCCTCCTCAGTAAAGCCTTCAGTACACTTGTGAAATGTGCAATCATGAATGACCTAGATAAATATGCTGAATTTTCTTTGCCACACAAAAAGAAACTATCAATAATTCATCCAGTGTGCCTCATCTTAAGCCACACATTCTGGTGCGAATTGAGTGCACTAGGACAACAATAAATCATCCCTCCTTCTAGAAGTTCCTTTGTGTCCTCAGACACCCCTACAGAATCATCCCATCTTAAATACCGTATATTTACCATGACCTGGGTCAAACACAAAGATCCTTAACTTGGGCAAATATGCCTTTGATTCATCTCTGAGTCAGCCCTTTGATATTTATCTGGTTTTATATCTCACACTTTTGGAAATGTTGTTTTGTAAATGATAATAGTGTCTGAGTTTGGTTGCTCCACACTGACACAAACACAATTACGTGTAGTACTACCCTAACATTTTGGTGTACAGTATATTGCGATCTTTCGATTCCCTAAAAAACAACTGTTGGTAAAATACTGTAAAGAAAAACATTTATACTTCTTTTAGGCATCTGATATAAATAAATCATTATTCATAGTACAATTTGGGGTAGCATTGCCTGCTTTGTTAAGTATCCATGAATATCAATGTTTCATGTCATATTTACCAAAGCAGAGTATTCCATCTGAAAAAGGCCAGTGGTCGAACAAGTAGATCTTCAGGGAACGTGAACAACATTCGACCTGAAGAGTGAAGAAATCTAATTTCCACTCGCCTCTCCACACTCTCATACAAAACGCAGCTTTGTATTATGAATAGTGTTGATATAGGCTAGAGGGTTCAGAATCCCAGAGCTGGACTTAGAGTTATAATCCTTTGTTCCAGCCAGTGTAAAAAGGACTGTGATCTGCTTTGATGGTGGGTATTGTGTGTATGTGGTGGTGTTGGGGATGTGTGTGTGTGTGTGTGTGTGTGTGTGTGTGTGTGTGTGTGTGTGTGTGTGTGTGTGGGGTGGGGGTGTAGAAGGGGGGGGGGGGGAGGGAAGAGTGTGGGCCAGACAGATAAACCCACAGCAGGCCCACAAGACATGGCTTCCTGCTCCATCTGGGACTGGGTTGCCTGTAGAAGCTCCCAGGTATGAGAAGACAGAGCTATGAAACAAAGCTCTCCCCTCCCAACAATAACAGAATGGATGAATGTGTGCTGTTACAGCGGCAGAAAGGGGAGGTCAGGTGGGATATGGTTTGTTATTCTGGAAATCATCTGTGTGACGAGAACATAACCGACTTTCTAGCACATCGAGTAGGCCTACCACCAGAGCAGACCATACCCGACCAGGCCAGAACCAACCAAGCCAAACCAGGCCAGACCAAACCAGGCTGGATCAGACAAGACTAGACCAGACCAAAGGAGTCTAGTTAGTACACTGCATTCAATCATAATCCTTTTACGCTAAAAACTATGGAGCAATACTGCCCTCTGGTGGTATTTGTGGGTTATTGACTCCATCTGCTAATGACAATTCAGGCCTTTTATAGTTCAAAAAGGATCTCCTTCCTTTTTCTTAGTAGGGATTAGTCTGATCTTTCTGTCCTTATTTCCTGTATTTCATGATTTTCTTTTTCCTCCCCTTTTGATTAAATGTACTATGACCCATTAATTATATGGGTCAGATGGCTGAGCGGTTAGGGAGTCGAGCTATTGATCATAAGGTTGTTGGTTCGATTCCTGGCTGTGCGAAAATGACGTTGTGTCTTTTGGCAAGCACTTCACCCTACTTGACTCAGGGGAGAATGTCCCTGTACTTACTGTAAGTCGCTCTGGATAAGAGCATCTGCTAAATGACTAAATGTAAATGTATACAAACAAGTATTGTGCTTTTGAAGAAATAAACGATTGAACTGAAATCAATCAAATGTTTACACAAGGTTTCAGGTTGGAGAGAACTCTGAAGGTCTGGCTAACCGCATACTGCAAGGGTTCCGTCAGACTGCAGCTATGAAGAGGGGGCTCGAATTAGAGGCAGATGCTATCTGGGAATATTGCCAAATGAAAAGGGTCAACCACTACCCCTGTGGATTGGTAATTCACCCTGACGCTCCTTGGCTGGGTGGGTCTCCAGACAGGTTAACCTTTCACCCTTCAGAACCATGTTAGTTTGGGATGATTGGGCCTGGGAGTCAGGTGGCTGAGCGGTGAGGGAATCAGGCTAGTAATCCGAAGGTTGCCAGTTCGATTCCCGGTCATGCCAACTGATGTTGTGTCCTTGGGCAAGGCACTTCACCCTACTTGCCTCGGGGGAATGTCCCTGTACTTATTGTAAGTCGCTCTGGATAAGAGCGTCTGCTAAATGACTAAATGTAAATGTAAATGATTGAGATGAAGTGCCCGGATGTTAAAAGCTATGTGGACTGCCCGTATCTCCAAATGAATTCAGGCAAATTGGAGCTAAAACAAGTGCATGCTTACTACTGGCAAGTACAAGGGCAGATGCTAATAACGGGAATGAGTTGGCGTGATTTTGTAGTCTCAGCTGTGATGAAGACGTACTCATTCAATACATTTACAGAGACAGTGATGTTTTGAATGTAATCAGAGAGAAAGTAGGCAGGTTTTATTTTTATGTCTACTTGCAGAAATGTCTAATGCTTCAGGATTGAGATCAAATCAAATATTCTATTCTATTATAACTGCCCCTTTAACAAATGTAAATAACTGTAACTACAGTAAATGACATGCCTGTGATTTTAATTGTTTTTAACTTTGAAATAAATTAATAGTTCAATTTTATAGAAGTGAATTCAAAACCCAAAAATGTGAATGTTTAAATTTCAATATTAAGTATTCAATACGTTTTTAAAATTAAAAACATGTCACTGATTTGCTTCCATACCAGCGTGACTCGAAATAAAGTTAGTATTAATGGCAACTTTTTACTTAAGTATGTCATATGTGTCAAGTATACTACTTCTACCTGTAGTATATAAATAAGTATACAAGTATACTACTTCTATACTGTAACTGTAGTGAAAAAGTGTAGTCAGTACTTCAACTTTTTAAACATTAGTATCTGTACTTCTACTTGAGTGAAGGATGTGTGTACTTTTGCCATCTGATAGAATGGAAGACATTTCTGCAAAAACTTATTAACGTGCGTCTTGCCCTTTAAGAACCATGGGTCGCCTTGGTTACACTCAGGAAGTGGCAGATATGTCAGCATTTTTGTCGTGTAAACTGCACCAACAAGACTTGGACAAAACAAAAAAACAAGTATTTCTCTATATGATCCAGGACAACATTATGACCAGTCTCTAGTTGACGTGACTTAATAACAGTAAGGAATGCGTTTTTCAGCTTGCTGCTGGCCCAGCGTGGAAATATATAGAGCTAGCTACAAGTCAGTTAGCAACTAGCTAGCTACAGTACAGTAACGCATAGCTCTAGCCTACTACTAGTAGTACTAGTCGAAGTTAGCGATTAGCACTAGTTCTAATAATAATGATGTTGACACGGGCAATTATGCAAGATCACGTGGTGCCTGGTTTTCCAGTAATCTTTTTTCCATTTCTCAATGCCTCATTGTGCAGCAGAAATCTTAATCGGCGACGTTATTGTCTAGCTCCAGATGTCTATTCCGCTGTCCATGGTGCTGATGCTACAAAATAGCTAGTGCTAGCTACTCTGTAGTGTGGTGCAGATGATGCCAGCTAGCTACCATTGCAACAGTAAACATTGCTTTTGCGTTCATTTTGCTGGTATGTGCTCTTCTTGTCCCGTTCAAAATGCACCGTAATACACCTCACATGCCTACTCTCTCCCCTCCTTCCAGTCACAGGCACAAGATGAGCGCCACCCTCGCTGTGCCCTGCACCGTGAAAACTCCAGTCGCTCTTCAGCTAGGCGATTCCAAATCTGACACATCACGTCCAGGGGTCTACATCATAGATGTCACCTTACCAATTGGTCGGACTGTTAACGTGAGTCCAGTGTGCATAATGTTTGTATGGAGCGGATTAATTTGTGTTTGTCAATGCAGGGGTGCCTCTAGGGTTTCTGGGCCCCCTGGTTAAGTATGGGCCCTTAGACTTGAACTAATCTTCTACCCGTTATGCCGCTCCTGAATGCGTGTACTGTAGTGAAGGCACTGTTACAGCTGTGGTGAATCTTGTTTTTCTCTGGCATCCTGCCTGGTTGGCTGATATCAGATAGAAGAACTGTGCTTCAAGAACTTCTACACAGCCTTCCTGACAGTGCGACTGCTGAGGAGGGGGTCAGGGGAGCAGGAGGGGCCAGCCCGCTGGGTCACCTGTGTGAGGGACCGCCGCCTGATGCCCAGCCCACACTCAGAGGAGGCCTCCCAGGACTACTTCTCTATCCACAGGCGACAGGTCAGACCTGGGGTTAAACACCTGTGCTCGATTAATCTTGCCTGGCATGCTTGAACCATTGGCGGCATCCTAAAGAGAAGTTGTGAAGTGTTTTCTGAAAATATGTTCACGGACTGTTCGGACTGTTTGAGTGGTGTGATGAGGAAACAGGCCTGAACACTGTCAGACGTTACAGTAGTTGGGAGTCAGCTGGCTGAGCGGTTAGAGAATCGGGCTAGTAATCAGAAGGTCGCTGGTTCGATTCCCGGCCATGTCAAATGACGTTGTGTCCTTGGGCAAGTCATTTCATCCTACTTTCCTCGTGGAGAATGTACCTGTACTTACTGTAAGTCGCTCTGGATAAGAGAGTCTGCTAAAATGACTAAATGTAACTAAAGGCTCCACTGAAACGAGTGAATGAATGAGTGACCTTCCGGCCGTCCTCTACGGCCTGGTGACGTCCCACCTGTGACAGGCGCTTTGTGTTCCAGATGCTGGTGAAGCCAGACAACGTGGGCTCCCTGAGGCTGATCCTGAGACAGCCGTCTTCTGTCTGGCTCAGCTTCGCTCTGGAGGATGTCAGGATCGTGCCTCACATCAAAGAGGTGGGAGTCACAACTCCAGTCAGACAAGCACACAGCTGTGGTTGCAGAACTCGACTGGGTAGTATCCGAGCTGCTGCTGTTATTCTTTTTGATGTCTAGGAAGGTTGATGGGTCGTTCCATCTTTTTCTCGCCTCTCCAGAACACTTCCAAGTGCTTTTGCAAATGAACTAAACTGGCAAATACAACGTTGTTTTTTTAAAGTCATAATTTATCAGGAGAGTAATGATTAGTGAAAAAAAAAAGAACCAGGAAGTGATGTCATTTCGTTCTTATCGACCAGGATCCAGAGAAGGAGGCTCCTGATTGGTTGTCTGACCTAACACATGTGGACCAACATTCCAATTTAGAGGTAATCATTTTCAAGATTAAACACATGTTCTGTATTGTACATAGCAGTTCAATAAAAAAAAGTATGATGAGGCAAAAGGCATAATTTGTTCTGTCCTGTTTCTGTTGTGTCTTCAGGGACTTCCCGATCCTCAGACAGTGTCCTCCAGCATCCAGCAGATGTGGGCGTTAACTGAGCTCATGCAGACCAATCAGACCACTGCTTCTATTGGACGCTTTGATGTGAGTTCTGCCCCGAGAAATCTTATTTGACAGACTTATTATGGTCTGATGGAGACAGTGTGTTGCGATGAATTCAGCCCTTGCCATTTTGTCATCTTTGTACAGGTGGATGGCTGCTATGACATCAACTTGCTGTCCTTCACATAACAGAGTGAGAGAGGAGAGTAATGGCTGACCGACACAACCACAGACTTCAATCATACAACCCTCCCCCCCACACACACACACACATTCTCACAGTCTATCAACAGTAATAACAGGTTAGATGTGTTCAGCCTGTCTGTCTGGCTTTTGGCACTTTTACTCTGCAATCTTACAAATCATAAACTTGAATTGTAATAATATTGTATTATCATAACAAACATGTCATATATTTCTACAGTGGTTAGATAAGCTATTTGATTGTAAGACATACTAATGAACATGTTGACAGCCTGGCCAGCAGGGGGCAGCAGAGAGAATGCATGTTATTATCTTAATCATGGTGGTACTGATCTATAATATGCAATGCAGTTTCATGCAACATAAATGTAGGAACTGTATTATGTTGTTGTGGATGTGAAGGGCATCGTGAAGTTGACTTTCAGTCTTAATGATAGAAGATTGACAATATAAGAATCAGTAGTATAATATAAATGACTCATTAAAGTTAATGAAAAATTAACATAAAAGCTTTTGTGTTTATTGCCACCTCAAATCTAACCAGTCAATTTCTCTTCAATTTCGGTTTTCATCTTCAACGGTTTTATTTTAGATTGTGCCTGTCATCACAACATAGAATGTGAAATGCACTTTGCAGGGCCCTCAAGAGCCTTTCTCCAGAGCTATCGGAAATAAAGGTTGTCCAAATTGAAAACCAAGTGGAAATGCCTGCACCTTGTGTTTGAATCCAAATCTCCCAGTGGGAAGTGGAGAGAAATGGAGAATGGAAGGGGAGATGTAGTGTTTGTGTCTCTCCTCTAATAGAGGGCTCCACCCCACTACCATTGTCCCCAAAGCCCACTTCTCCTTGATGGATCGCACAGAAACAGGTTTCCTGTCTCTCGTCTGGGTTTTCCCTTACTGAAAGCCTTAGTAGGAATTACCAATCTATCTGCAGAGTGGCCCAACCCTATCTAGCCAGCTGAAACAGCCAGGCTGGAGAACTGGCTCTCTGAAGTCCCAAGTTTGCAGAAAGTGCCTCCAGTCATTTGGAATGAAGAGGCAGGTTTGACTGTGTGCATCGGCATACTACTGAGGGGGCTGTCTTATTAGTTCTGGTTCATAACTGAGACAGGAGCAAAGTAAAATTACTGCCTGCTGTGTCTTGGGACATCCCTCTGCTCTACAGTGCATCACATGTAGAAACAACACTGTCATTTTTCTAGATGAAGGAGGAGAGCATGAGCCAGCTGGGGAAAGGAGTGTGAGAGATCAGTTCTTATTTATGGGTAACTCATTTATTTGGTCATGAATCACAGCCACGTAATAGTTTCAGAAACAAGGCTGTGTTACCAATGAGGTCTTGAGTCCTTCCTGGTTTCATTCCATTACCTTAAATCACACTGAATCTGACTTTCAGCTTTGACTTTCTGGGAAAAGTCTTGAAAGAAAGAGCAAAACGTGTGTCGGGAAAGATGAGGAGAAAAGGCCCATTAGCAAACTTGATGACAAATCCATTGTGACACCCGTTCCAATGGATCATGTCATTAGGACCTTTTACATGGGAGGTAGGGGCGGCAGTATGGGAGCCCGCTCTCCTTCGTCCTCTATGAATGGAGAGAAACCAATTTGACTGTTCACGACGAGGTGATGGATGTCTATGTTACCTTTAACCCCTCAGCCATGAATCATTCATCCAAACTGAGGTGTCACAACGGTGTCAAACCTTCCTTTAATAACTGTCAGAGTGATATTTCATGCTATTCTTTTCTTCCTTCAGACAGGGGTGAATGAAGCGAGGTAATAAAGTCAATGTCAGACCTTTCTATCACAAACAGAGAACGCTAATAAAGGGCTGAAAAAAGCTCCCAGAAAAGACATGGTTCTGTATCATTATCAGGAGGTTAAGTAAGAACTATCGAAACTGCCGTTTCAGGTGACGTTTTGGATAATACAATTACTGTATTCGTAAAGGTTCTGCTCTGTTGACAACTCTGCCTGTGTTTTACCTTCACTGTGTGAACACAACAAGAGACAAATACATAATTATAATCACGTATCCATGACCGCAACAGCTATTTACACTAATTACAAAGAAAACAAACATTTGAAAACCCAATAATAGTACTGACGGTGATAAAAAATATATAATTCTAGTAAAAACAGTAATAACATCAATTATACTAATACAGTTGGTTTTGTACATTTGTTCGGCCCCTTTAGTCGACAATGATGTCTGCACGGCTCGCACTGGGAAACAAAAACAAATCCAGTTTCCCGACCCTTTTTTGAACTACAGCCTGACAGTCATCCCTCATTTTATGGGCCTATTCTGCTTTTGCTATAAAGATAAAGGATGCCTTCCTAATGCTGGCTCTGACTTATCTGTTCATACATGCATCCGTATGGCGTCATGTATATTCTGTTGTTGTGTGTGGACCCCAGGCCAAGTAGCGGCTGCTTAGGCAACCACAAACAAACAACCATTCCGATGAGACGTACCCATCTCAGTGATGGTTGTTGTGCATTCGTTCTCTGAGGCCATGAACAAAAAATAATCAAATGTTTCCTCTAATTGAGCTTGTTTCGTGTAGTTCTGCAGTAACTCCCTCCAGACATATTTTCCTAATACTCCTAGCTCACTGATTGGTATAGGAGTGAAGCTGATAGAGATGGTATCTGCAGCAGACAGTCACTCAGAGACATGACATGTTTTGCAGCATCTGCTTATGCTCAGAGTTATTAGATTATAATTGATTACATGAATTTTCATGAGTTTTTCAAGACATGATTGGTAAGGGTTATCGGAAGCAGGTGGTGTTTCATTCACTCCTGTGCTATTGTTGCATCATTTCTTGCTGGAGTTGATTGGATAATTTGCATTTGAGATAAAAACACTGTTTTTTATCATTCATCTGTGGGACATTGTGTGGACAGACCATTGTGTTTATTGTGGGATTGATGTCCAGTGAAAAGACAGAAAGCCAAGGCCAGATAGATTTCCTAGCTTGTCTTTGGAGAGAGAGAAAGGGAAAGACAGCCAATAAAAATCTCGTTAAGGCAGTTTGCCTTTACAACAATGAGAAAACAGAAGACATCCCTATAGAAATAGTTTAGACACACAGTGCATTTCAAACAAGAACTGGACTGCCTTTAGGGTTACATTTAGTCATTTAGCAGACGCTCTTATCCAGAGCGATTTACAGTAAGTACAGGGTCATTCCCCCAAGGCAAGTAGGGAGAAGTGCCTCGCCCAAGGACACAACATCATTTTCCCTGCCAGGGAATCGAACCAGCGACCTTCTGATTACTAGCCCGACTCCCTAACCGCTCAGCCACCTGACTCCCCTGTGGGGGGTTAAACATTTCCCCCCCACAGACCAGAATAGGAGAAGAGAGGATAGGGCGGACTGTCATTAGGAAGCGGTCTGTGTGAGGGACTTGGACTGAAACAAAGACACTAATTAAACTGCCTCAGTACCTCATTGATCTTGATACTTTCCACAGAGCTGCTGTTCACATGTTACACCACTAGGTGGAGGGCTGGTTCTGCATGCCTCCAGTACAGAGCAGTAGGGATTCTCTGCCCGTCATCTTCATCATCGAGCCATAGCAGAACTTCTAACGCCTTGCACTGGGCTCAGTCTTGTGTTTTGTCTGGAAAATGTAAATTAAATCCCTTACTGTAATTTGGATCCGAATCTTCATATAGCGTAGAAATATATTATGCAAACACTGTCCTAAGCCATGGAGAGGCGACCAATCAGAGAACATGGGTTTCAAAGACCTTTTTCCCAGAGGAGCGGTTGTTCTACAACGATCCTTAGATCTCTCCATCTTAGATTAGTTCATCTTATTATCAGTATGAGACTAGTTTTCTGGAGATACCCAACATAGTCTCTTTAACGTACACTCACATGGTTTGGATAGACAGTACTGGAGTTGGTTAGACTGTTCGCTCAGACCCGAGTCTTTATTATGCAACGGTTGTACCAGTTCATCACTATCATCTTCACCAGAACAGTACTCTGACCACGGTGCATTTGATTAGCACACTGGCCTATACAAAGCAGCCCCTTTACTCCCTCTTCAGCTCTCCTGGGTGCTATACTATAATGCTGTGTTTAGCCTAGCAGGGCATTCGGAATGAACACTCAACTAATTGACTTCCTGTTTTGAGTCCTGTCTAGAGAGATCGCTTTCTAATGGCATGTGTGTGGTAGTATTGTGGCTGTATTACCATGCTAATGGTGTGGGGGTGGTTTGGAGCAATGCGACTCTGAGGTGAGGTAGCCTTGTCTGGGAACTCTTGGTTTAATGGTTAAAACAACCTCTAGTTGGGCTGGGGTGGAGCTGGGAAGAGAATGATTTAACATTATGCAAATGTATGACATTTTGTTTAATAAAGGAGTAACATAATATATATATAATGTAATGAGTCTTGATTCAACAGACTATTATATAACGTAAATTCAAATACTGTGTCTGGTCTTCACTAAACAGATTGTATTATATAATGTAAATTAACATACTGATTCTGGGCTTGATTTAACATACTGTCTACTGTTTCTATCAGGCTGTTATGAGAAGCTGAGTGCCAGAGCTGGAATATGAGGGCTTCTTACATTTACATTACATTTAGTCATTTAGCAGACGCTCTTATCCAGAGCAATTTGCAGTAAGTACAGGGACATTCCCCCGAGGCAAGTAGGGTGAAGTGCCTTGCCCAAGGACACAACGTCATTTTGCAGGCCAGGAATCGAACTGGCAACCTTCAGTTTACCAGCCCGATTCCCTAACCGCTCAGCCATCTGACTCCCTACGTTCTTACGTTCTTAGAGTTCTGTGGGACTGAAAAGAGCAAACATCTCACCTGGACCTCTGGGAGTTACTGGGTCTGAGGGTAGATGAGGGTAGATGTTTTGGTTCTTCTGTGAATAGGTTGATGGTCAGATCTCGACCCCTGTGTTGATGAACATGAGCAGGCGTCTTTCAACCTGCCGCCACGAGCCTTTCACTGGCTGTAATTGCAGCTAACAATGTCTATCAATGATTCAGATCAAGTGAAAGCAGGTAATTGAGATAATCACATGGTTCAGCTAGGGAGGCTTTAGTGCTTCGTCTGAGTTGTATATCTGGGAGTCTGTGCTTTGCATGCAAACGTTCTTCTCCCTGCAGCAAACAGGGAAATTAATTGCTTTAATTTCAAATAATATACATGACGGAATACAGCACAGCCCTGGAGTTGTTTACCCGAATCAGCCTTTCAGCTCCTGCAGCTAAGTAAGCATTTCACTGTCGGTTAGTTTACCAATACGCATTCAATTGTGTCAGCTAATATTGAACAATGAAGACAGAATAACATCTTCTCTACCTCCTCAATCACAGGTTTGAAACATAAGCGTTCTAAGGTGAACAAAATGTTTCTAATTAACTCGTATTTGCACAGCCCTTTAACAAGCGGTGTCACAGAGGGCTTCGCAGATACCCCAGAGATCGGCACCTATACGCAACCTAAGCAAGACAAGGAAAATCTCCCGAGAAACCTCAGAGAGAAAAAATGGAAGAAACCTCGGGAGCAAATCCACCGCCAACCTAGGCCATTAACTGAATACACTCATGCAGTAATAACAGAGATAAAAGTACAAATTAAAGTAAGTGGATGTTCAGACATTTACAGTTATGAATTAGTAAGCTATATATTATCAGCAGTGTTCTCTTTTGGTATGTGTGTGTTTGGGCCGTGCTCTGTGACATGACTGGGAGGATCAGGAACACCACAGGACTGTCAGGTAGGAACAGGGTCGGCTCCAAAATTATTTTGTTAAAGTATAAATAAGAAATACTGGCATTGGCTATAAATTAAATATCAAGCTGGCTACACTTTCCTGCAGAATATACAGGTCTGCTCTTATTTTGACTCTCATACATGCTTTGTAAATGCGTGCCCCCCTTGTGACAAAAAAATGCCCCCCCATTTAATTTGTTCTAGAGCGAGTCTGGTTAGGAACCAGGAACTGTGTGTGCTCCACCTGGGATCTTCAGAGACCAATGTTGTCGACTACAAAACACAACGTGAACGTCCACTGTGCTTCCAGTCGATCAAAAGTAGTATTTGATGTGGATATTATATTTTGTCATTTAGCAGACGCTCTTATCCAGAGCGACTTACAGTAAGTACAGGGTAATTCCCCCGAGGCAAGTAGGGTGAAGTGCCTTGCCCAAGGACATAACATCATTCACACGGCCGGGGAATTGAACCAGCAACCTTCTGATTAATAGCCCAATTCCCTAACCGCTCAGCCATCTGACTCCTATGTTACATTTAAAACTGAGAACAAGTAGATGCAAAATTCTGCTTGTGTTTTTTTTCCTGTGACATGGTAATCACTGTAGCATCTACGGCTTATTTGTTTCTCCATATGACTTCTGTCCGGGGAATTGTGCTCCTGGTAGCATGCAATAACCTGGATCAATGTGAAAATAAATGTGCAGGTAATTAAATGAAAGGCATTGTACAGTGTGGTACATTTCCTGGTAATTTCCCAGTAGCACTTAAAGGATTGTGAGAATATAGAGTACACATATAGATTGATTGGGGCCTTCACTTTCTCAGGCAAAGCCTTGGGCTTACCCTGTCATGTCACACTGTCTGTATGATAGACATTCCACATCCAGTGGATAATGTACTCTGTACAGTAGCTGTCCCCTCATTCACGGCCTACATTGCATAACATGAGGCACAATCCATTGTAAATGTGTGTTTCTGAGTGTCTTTTTCTACATATAAGAACAATCAGCCGCTCGTCTATTCAGAGCTTATATCCAAGCTTTTTTCTGTAGTTTGAGTGTGTGTGTGTGCGTGCATGTGCGTGCGTGCGTGTATAATCCATCATTGTCATTCTTTGTCATTGTCATCCACTCCATGAAACCTGGTGAAATGGATTTGTTGTATCAATCCCACCAAGACATAATTGACCATCAGTCGGCAGAGAATGTATCAGAGAAAATCCTACAGCAGGTGTTAGAGGTTGAAGTAGAAATCCAATAATGGGCTGAAATGCTTTTGCCCAGTGATGCCCTGTTAGCTGCAGATTGGACAGAGGCAAGATCTATTCCAAGCCTGAAGTGAAAGAACTTGTGTATCTGCAAAGTTATTAACCGGGGTTCTGCTCAAAGTTTTCACATGAAGTCATGTGATCATGAAGTCTGAGGGAAGCCAGGAGGGGATCTGAGGAAACACGAGGAGCAGAGATGGGAAGTAACCAACTACAAATACTTTGTTAATGTACTTACGTAGAATTTTCTGGTATCGGTAGCCTACTTGACTTCACTATTTATTTTTTGGATAACTTTTTACCTTCACTCCTTACATTCTTTACACAAATATCTGTACTTTTTCAAACCGGGCTCGTTACTTTAGTTTTAATCTATATTTGGTGGCATGATCAATATTTTTTGTCATTGCGTGCCTTTTTTCATGTCCTGGCTATTTAGTGTCACAGCATGACACTAAAACAGGTAGCCTAGTAGTAATGACTATTTTTTACTTAAGTATATGTCAGAGCCCATACTTCTTTACTGAAACTTTGGTAAAAGTTGAAGTGCCGACCACTTTTTCACCAGTCTTTTTAAACATGAGTATCATACTTCTAATTGAGTGAAGGATATGTGTACTTTTGCCTTCTCTGCACTGTTGTTACACTGTTATTACACTGTTGCAGAGATGGGAAGTAACTGTACATCGTTACTGTACTTATGTAGATGTTTCTGGTATCACAATTTTTCTGACAACTTTTTACTAAAACATTAAAACAGGTAGTAGTAATGACTACTTTTTACTTAAGTATGTCAGAGCCCATACTTTTTTACTTGAGTGAAAAAGTGTAGTCAGCACTTTTATCAGTGTCTTTTAGAACATGAGTATCATACTTCTACTTGAGTGAAGGTTGTGTCTACTTTTGCCATATCTGATGAGGAGTCCAGAGAGGATGTTAACCATACCCTGAGGGTTTGCATTAAACTTTTACTTTCTTGTTGCTGATAGAAGGTTACTATGGCGATTTTTTTAATCATCCCAGCGATGGTAAGAACATTTTATACTACTGCACCTATAATTCTTTGGCTATTTTCAAATGGATTAGCAACCTAATTACATATATAAGTGCTGATTAAATCTCCACAGGAATCAGTTTTAATTAAAAATGTCCATGTTGAGCTGGCGAGCAGCTTCAGAATTAAGTACCCTCAGAAGCTAACCAGGCTTTAGCCCGCATTACATGTTTTGTTACAATTTAGCAGTGTGACCTCAGCAGTATTTACATATTTATATTTTACATGAAAGTTTTTACACTAACTCAGTTTTGATATCTAAGTAGTTTAAGAGGAGACATCTCAACATCTAAATTACAATGTTTGATTTATGTTAGAATATCATCTTAGAAAAAACAGGGGCTTTTGACACTTCTGTGATTGAATACAAATTGGTTTTGGGCCATCAAAAGGTTAACAGCAAACAATGAATCCACCCTTGAGACATAGCTAGCAGGTGTCTTATCTGCGAGTAGCTAGCTAGCATGCAGACAAGCTCATAGAGATGAATGTGCAAAACATGAGATGGCTTTAAAGAACATGCATACATACACAGGCATACACTCATGCACACCCCCTCCCTCTCTTTGTCTCACACACTCACACACAAGCATAGAAACTCCCTCACTTTCTCTCTTACACACACACACACACACACACACACACACACACAGACAATCCCTCACGCTCTCTCTTACACACACACACACACACACAATCCCTCACGCTCTCTCTTACACACACACACACACACACACACACACACACACACACACACACAGACAATCCTTCACACTCTCTCTTTCTCACGCACAGACACACACACACACACACACACACACACAGAGAGCTTTAACACACATGCATACGCACTGATGCATAATGTAATGGTACAGCTCTCTCCTCGGCATACAGGGACTAAGCGTTTGCCGGAGAATGAAGGTGACTTATGATAGCGAGGCTCAGACAGCAGGCCAAGGCCCATGGGCCGACGGGGCCGGGCCCTATAGGAACAGAATAACAAGCAGCCCAGCCCACATCCAGTCTCAGCAGCCTCAGCAGCAGCCCTGAAACACAGCAGGGAGGACCTGAGATGAGGTCTGATGAATGATATGATGCTGATACAGTCCCATTCAACAGACCAGAGCTTCTGCAAGGGGCTGGATGTGACAGAACAGAGACCCAGTGCTACGCAGCACCATACACACACCAGGGTCTTATACTGGGAGAACATTACCGTCAGAGCACACCAGGCAGGACAGTCCATCTGCACAGGCCAGCACTCTGACAGTAGTGAAATTACATCTCAGCCAAGGGGGGTGGAAAGAATGAGATGTCAGAGATGTTGTCATTTTGCATTTCTGAAACCGGAACTGCAGCTGTAGTGGGAGGCAAACTGGCGCCAAGGTTTTTATGGCTGTGGTGGTGGAATGTGTTGCTACGGTAACAATGACTGGCATTGATGCTTTCGTACTGAACCTGTGTACAAATTGAAAGTTAAGCTTGCTTTGACAGTCTGTAATTCAAGAGGATGTTTCGTATACGTTTACATAAGGTGTTTTGTACACCACATTTCAGATTGAACTTGAATGGTCCTCATTCAATTTTGACTTTATCTGCAAATACAATCATCAGTTTTACTCTTAGTCCAGTGAGTCGACATATTACTTCTGCCCACAATTGGAGACCAGCGTATTATTTGTATTTGTGCTTTCTAAATGGGTTCTCCATGTTGGACTGCCTAAGGGAGGTTCCATTCCTGCACCAGCCTAATGTGATTGTGTTCATCATAATCATACATTATTTTATAAAATAACCACCCAGTTTAGAGAGATTACCCATTCTGTGATCTTTTTTGGGCTTTGATCAGGCTAAAGATCCCCTAATCTGATGTGACTTGTGTGTTCAGGGGTTTGGCTATAAGCTCTTGCACAAAATCCATAGATAGAAGCATAAATATCCAAACAAATGCAAACCAGTCATGTGTGTCCTATCTGGCTTTGAAACATCCCTAGGGCCAAACCAAATCTGTTTTTAAAAAGCACTTCACATTGAAACATTGCCAATGACTTTATCTGGAAGAATTAAGGTTTCTATTGCTCACCTTGGCAGCCATTAGGCCTGAACTCTCAAGCTTGTTTCAGCCAATTAAATTCCTCATTCATTTCTACTCCGAACTCCTAAAACACAAACACCTTGATGACAACGGGGTGCCAAGCTAGCCGTGGAGAGACAAAGAGTCGGCAGCCTAGTAACGGTTGTAGTAGTTTATCGAGTCAGAAGGATAATCCGATTTAATAAACATTCAGATAAGATTGGATGGATTCAGATGGATTTCAAAGCAGGAAGGGAGCGCCCTCGTTTGAAATTTGTGCTTGCTCCTCTTTGTAGTGCTGATGAATTAGCTGAGTAAGCTATGGCCAACTCAAAGTGTCAAGATACACCTCTGCAGGGAGTCTCATTATCTAAAATGTCTAAACGCGTAGAAAAAGAGAAGTTTCCGTGTTGGAGGGGCGGAGTGCAAAAGATGTGAGAAGACACCATAGATACAAGGCCTATATAGTGCATGGAGAAGTCATGGCAACCTGTTCAGTGTGAATGTGTTTCATATGTGTCTATGCGTGTCAGGGAGTCAGGCGTGTCTAGGGAGTCAGATGGCTGAGCGGTGAGGGAGTCGGGCTAGTAATCCGAAGGTTGCCAGTTCGATTCCCGGTCATGCAAATTGACGTTGTGTCCTTGGGCAAGGCATTTCACCCTACTTACCTCGGGGGGAATGTCCCTGTACTTACTGTAAGTCGCTCTGGATAAGAGCGTCTGCTAAATGACTAAATGTAAATGTATGCGAGCGTTTCACATATGTGGACGTGAGTTTTCAGTAGTATGGATGTGTATGTGTATGTGTAAGGACAGTCTGAATTATTTCCTACATACCTATCTGCAGTCAAACACTCTACGACTGAGCTACACCCACCCATGGATGAGTGACAAGGAATATCTCACCAGCAAAAAGCCTGTCATTATTTCACTTGAATAACAACACTACTGTTGCATATAAACAGTTTTGACACTGGTCAAAACTTTTTTTTGTAGATTTGTTGTATTCATCTGGATTAGAAGAAACATTGACTTCGATCCTTCATCCATCTACACTACCTATAAGTGGTTCTGTTTGACGGATGAAGCAAAAATTCCTGTTTGACTTTCAGTGAAACATATCCATCTTAAGGAACAATGATCGTTTCATTTGAAATGTATAGATTTTGGAGCCCTTCTGTCCTAGAGGCTTCCAAGTCGCTCAAGTCGGATTGGAAGCCTAACATCCAGAACGCCATTCATTTGTCTCTACATGTCACAGTTGAGTTTCCTCCTGGCTAAGGTCAAGCCAGGGTGATAAATTACTCCCTACAATGACAATGACAAACTGGTTGTTATTTCAAGTGTTTTTATTTCAAAAATAAAGGTTCGATACGTAATGCACATATGGCTCCTGCTGAGCTGTCTTCTGAAACAGCCATATTCTCTTGAGAGCAGAATACAAAGACGATGCTTGTGCCATGTCCTTTCCTCTCCTTAATAAACTATAAAAACAATCTAAAGCTGTTTATCAATCCAAAGAACGCTAAGAACGTACTTGCGTTCTTGAGAAGAACGTTCTTGCCAAGCGTCTTGCGAGAACGGTCTTGCAAGACCGCGAGGACGGAGAACGATTTGATTTATGCGTGTGTTCTTGCAATGACTTCTGGGAAATTAGATGCGTTCTCGCTGACCAAGTCACCATCTGACGCATCCTCAATAAAAGGGGCGGGTCAAGAACATTTCCGGGTATTTTTGGTGTTCTTGGTGACTTGTGTTCTTTGGATTGGAACCGTACTTGGGCAATGAAAGTTGACGTCAAACGAGTTCAGAAGAACAGAAAAAAACGTGGATTGCTAAACAGCCTAAGTCTGTTGAGAAGAGAGATTCGACCCCAAACCTGTGTGTGCATAGGGGTCACCGTCGCTACACGGTCTACCCCAGTGACATGATTTGTTTACACGTTAAAGGTGGCCGTGGTCCCGATAACACTCCACGGAACGATGACAGCATCAAGGATCCAGCTGACCACTTCCATCTGTTCACATTGACCCCACAGCTGTGTACGTGTCACCAGCGTGTGTACGTGTCACCAGCGTGTGTACGTGTCACCAGCGTATGTACTTGGGAGACAGGGTGGATGCGCTGCTGTTCTGTCTGACGCATCCCCGCCGAGCCTCCGCTATTCAGACATCCTAACAAGACCAGGAGGGAGGTGAGGAGGGGGAGAGGAGGGGGAGAGGAGAAGAGCGAGGAGGGGGGAGAGGGGTTGTTTCTCATGATTTATCATTTGCAGCTTGCTGCTCGTTTTTTTCTCTCACACTCAATCCCTCTAACCCTAACCCTCTAACCCTAACCCTCTAACCCTAACCCTCTAACCCTCCAACCCTAACCCTAACCCTCTAACCCTCCAACCCTAGGGTTCTTCTGATGCTCTCTCTGTATTTCTTTCTTGCACACTTTCCTTGTCTCTCTCTCTCTCTCTATGTCTCTCTCTATATATATATGTCCGTCTCTATGTCTCTCTCTCTCTTGCTCTCTCTCTGTACTATGCTTTGCTTTCATATCACTTTGTGTTAACTCTAATGGCATGTGGACCTTTGATAGAGTGGTGTGTGTATGTCGTAAATGGTTGAATGCTCTGCCATAGCATGTAATTGCGACCCGGCCTACTATTGGGCTTTTAGTCATTACAAAGGATGTGTAATGCAGCATCTGAAGAAAAGTACCATGTGATGAAAACCAGTATGGCCTGAAAGACCAGTGTTTAAACATAATCATGCTCTCTACTTTCACCAAATTCAGAATACTGAATTGACTTGGTATGATTGAAGATGCTGAAAATCACAAATAAAAGGCTCTCTAAAAATCTCTCTCTCCAAATATATATGCTGTTTACTATCATAATATTGTTTTTATAAGAACATTTTCCAGAAACATCTCAACATATTATGGGATGGTGAATATAGAACAGAGCCCCACACAGACACCCAGAGTTTGGGATGATCAATGATGTGACTTCTGCCAAAAATATAACAGGATGTATGAGTCTGCATAGAGGGAGCCTTCAGCGCCTATTCCCCCTCTCGATCATGTTTCAGCTTTTTTTCCCCTTTGTTTGTTATTTTGTCCCACAACAACCCAATAGCAGAGCCATCGATCCATCCTACTGTGCCTTTTCTGTTCCTAATCTTTATTGGAGCCATACATCTAGATAAATACATTTCCCTGCACCTAGGGCACAGTCTCCTGTAAAAACAAAATAATCAATATTTATGTGACTGTGTATTTTTTTCCCCGCTCCACATCGAGCTTCGCTGCTAACCAGAGGAGAGAGGCTTCTCCTGGGCTTCCACAGCCTCTCTCTTCAGAATCAGAAGGTCATCATTTACCAGGAGTAAGCTGTTGATGAAGAACCTGTTGTGTATTCCAGAGCAGAGTCGGATGATTACCACTTAGTCTTTCAGAACGACCAGGTAGCACCTGGAACAACAAGATTGCAGGTGATCTGATCATCGATCTGTGAGAGATGCGTGTGAATACCCCTCAAATAGGGCTGAGCTACTTTCACTAGGTGTTGTAATCATGTGTGTTGATTATCTGTTGAATCAGGGTTAGCTGGTAACATCACAAAAGCATTGCGTTGAATATCCTATTTCAAAGAATGAAGTCAGTGGGATAACAGTATGAAGGGTGAATTCACCAGTCAGATTCCACATTCACATGAAGTACTGGTTGGTTCATATCACAAACAGATATATCCTTTTAGAATAATACATACAGAATTGTCCGTTGGAGGTCACACATACATAAACATGACCCTCCCTCCACCCCTCCACCCCCTTCCCTCCTCCACCCAGCCCCTTCCCTCCTCCACCCAGCCCCTTCCCTCCTCCACCCAGCCCCTTCCCTCCTCCACCCAGACCCTTCCCTCCTCCACCCAGCCCCTTCCCTCCTCCACCCAGCCCCTTCCCTCCTCCACCCAGACCCTTCCCTCCTCCACCCAGCCCCTTCCCTCCTCCACCCAGCCCCTACCCTCCAGCCCTTCTCCCCCAGGTAGAGATGCAGGTACTGCTGGTGTGTCTGTCAGGAGCCCGTATACCAGCAGACTGTAATTAACAGAAGGAACGTTGCTAATGCAGAAGGCACTGAGCAGTGGGCATCTGCTGTTCTGTGAGGAGAGAACGCTTTGCTACCTCTGTAAGTACGCAGACATACTCCAATTAGAACTCTGTAGAAAGGATTCCATCGGCTCCAGCTTCTGTTCCCTGTGTTTACATGTGAGTTCTGCTGTTTGGTTAGTCTGACTGAAGTTAGTGGAGACGCCTCCTCAACTCCTCTCTAAAGGAAGGGGAATGTGTTTAAGTAGGCAGGCACACAGGAAGTACTAATGGTGAGGACTCAACATGTTTTCCTTTCCAGGGAACTCATGTTTCTTCACGACTGTAAGCCGCCCCCAACTCTCTAAAGAACACATCTGTTTTCAACTTCACATATTCTGTACTAAATTATACATATTCTGTAAATCTATATCTCTATGTAGCTCAGAAACACTTCCAGAAAGACCTCAATATAAAATAAATGAGTACATCATGCAGAAAAAAGGTGGCAACAGTGTGATGTCTCGAAAAAAAAAAAAATCTCAGTCCACTCATAAGACACTCTCGAGGTTTCTTGGTGTTTCAGAAGTGTTGTACAGTATGTATGAGTAACTAATCAAATCAAATGTATTTTGAGTTGACAGATGCCCTATGCACTTATGACCAGCCTAAATCCTCAAATAATACAAGGAGAATCTCCCCCAAAAACATCAGAGAGAAAAGAAACCCCTGGGAGGAGTGGGATCCCCTAACTAATGTGCTGGGCCAGACAGGACACACAGAGCTGTCTCTGCACTAGCGAGGGAAACTATCAGAGGCAGGCGAGGCAGTGTGAGCGAGGCAGTGTGAGCGAGGCAGTGTGGGTCGAGATGTCACGGAGAGAGAATACATTTACATTTACATTACATTTAGTCATTTAGCAGACGCTCTTATACAGAGCGACTTACAGTAAGTACAGGGACATTCCCCCGAGGCAAGTAGGGTGAAGTTCCTTGCCCAAGGACACAACGTCAGTTGGCATGACCGGGAATCGAACTGGCAACCTTCGGATTACCAGCCCAATTCCCTCACCGCTCAGCCACCTGACTCCTTCAGAATACACATCCAGGGTTCTTGAACGTGTCACAGTGGCATCTCTCTGTTCTGGGGACACAAAGACTGAAGAGTGACTCGGGCAGAATGCCACACCACACCAGGAAATGGTGCCACAGGATCGTCTGTCTCCGGGTAGACAACACCAGTCTCTCCCTCCTCCAGCACGTGTTTTGAACCTCACAAAGATGTGACTGTCGTTGTTATTTAGAGAAACTGCCAGCGGTTTGTCAGACTAGATTCACACCCAGACAATGTGAGTTATCACACTGGCCCCATCTCCCAGTTTTCGTAGCCCACAGTGATCTCTACACTGTCTCAAAGCTTCGGAAATAGCTTAATCATGCCTACATGTCAAGGCATTCCCCAATGATAGGTCCCAATGTAAAACACAGCACCATCCACTGAACTACAATACTGTTAAAGCTGGGTATTTCAAGTCATTAATCATCCACTGCACTTACCGCATGCACTAGATGCGCTTTGGATTAAAGTGTTTGCAAAATAAATAAATCAATTCAGACCCTGAGGAAAAGGAAAAACAGCAACAAGTATGTTGTATTATAATAGCATGGAAGACCAGGGTCAAAAGAAATAACTGGCCCCAGTAGAAGAATCCTCTCCTCCTCCAGGCTCTTTCAGATGTATATTGATCTACGCTAGCCATGGAGTTGTTGTCCATGCATACCTGGAGGTCACGGCTGGAGGCCTGCCCCCCCCCCCCCACCCGCACCGACCCCCCCGACCCCCCCCCCACCTCCCACCCCACAACACACAGCACGGACGGATGTGTTTGTGTGTTAATGCAGCCGATGTGATGCATGCACGAGTTTGAGGACAAGATTCCACTTGACTCCTGTGGCCAGCTCATGTTTGCACCAATCCGTCTTTGTTCTGGAAAGCATTGATTAAACGCCACGGAGCCAAAGAAGTTCAACCTGCCTTTAGCGGCCGTGACCCAGAATTCTTTGTACTCCCGTCCAAGTGTTTAGCTGCAGACTTTCCAAAGTCACTCATCCAGGATTTTCTTGAATGGCGCAGACATAAAAAGGCTGGTTGTTGTGCAAAGCGTGACGCTGTGCGTTCATTAGAGCACAGAGGGGAGAGCTGAACATGCATGCCTGATGAGCAACAGAACTGTATAAACATCTCAACCCTCAGAGATACACATCGATCCATGTTTTCGTCTCTGGTTTGAAGTGCTTGAGTTGTGGAACCTTGATCAGACTCCAGGACCGGCGGATAATCACATTCCTGTCTGAGGTGAACACCGCTGACATATTGCTTATGCATGGTGTTTGTATAACTGGAAAGAAACAATGAAGACAATTAAGCTTCGGACACGTTTCGATTCAGGGTAAAAAAATAAATTAAAAAAAGGGACAAAAAGGGAGCTTGGCAATTGATTGAGCACAAATGTTGTTTTGTTCCTCCACTACCACTAAGTACAAAATGCTTCTCAAGCTGAGTATAGAAGAGCGACTTGTGTCATTGAAGCAGAAGAGATTGCTAAGTACTCAAGTCTTGAGCCATGTTCTCAGGGGACGAGGTGAGTGGAGAGGTGTGTTTGGAAGAATTACCTTCATCATGACAGGTGGACTTCCTCTAGACAAGCTCTTTGTTGTAGTTCCTACCAGTGCCTGACTGCCTGGGTCCCTGGAGCCTCACGTCCTGTCTGGTGTGAGAAGCTGCTGTTAAAGGAACAGTCCTGAACACACACAGGCTGTTCTGCAGGCTCTGGGAAGGATATTTACAAAGACAGTGTCAAATCTGTAACAGGTATTCAGTCTAGCTACCTGCTGGCCTACCCATCCATCGGTCCATTCATTCATCCATCAATCCATTCATCCATCCTGCAATTCATTCATCCATCAATCCATCGTCTATTTATTCTTTTTGAACATGTCCTTAATTCAACCGATAAGACATCCACACATCTCCCTACCCTCAGCGCTGTGGTGTGTCTGGTGAACCAGTGATAACCCACCAGACCTCATTATTGCAGGGTTGAAATGGGGGCTCATCCCTGCAGACAAAGACTGAAGGGCAATCAGCCCTCCAGGTCAACATCCACCCATCTCCCCCACCAGCCACCCCCCCTCTGTCTCCGGGCTACCAGGGAGGTCTGCCACACACAGCCCCACATCACTGCACTGCTCTGGGGTTAATGGATCAGCAGGGAGGGCTGGAAAGATGGAATAGAGGGATGGAAGGATGGAGGGCAGATGGAGGGAGGAAGGGAGGAAAAAGAGATAGAGAGTTCATCGTCTTGGTCCAGCTGAAGGTGAAATGAAGATGACCCTTTATGAAGGTGGGGGGTCTGAGAGAGGCTGGCTGTCTTAGGTATATAGAGTGTTTGTAACATTTAACAATGTGATGCTAAACTGCCAGATCGGCTGCAGTTATTTTTCAGAGCAAAGCAGTTATTCTCATTGTGATGTATTTTAAGTAGCATCGTAAACATGCTTGACGTCTGGGCTAGCCAAGGTGTGCTTGTTTTGGCTTGCTTTGCAAGCTGCAGGTACATTTCCCGTTTTCTCCAGTTGGTTGAGTTGCGTGTGGTGAGATGAGCCCTCCTCCAGTGTTTATTTGCAACACACATTCAGCTCAGCTTCCCTCATGGGTAGACAGAACAATGACATCGTATGTGACACATCCTCTGTTTCCTCAATGTCACCAGTCAAAACCAAATACTGTTCCTTCAAAATATTGACAACATGCTTTCTTGTAATCCTACAGCATACTCTAATTATATTGTGCTAACAACACGACAATATGCCGACAGCGTGATGGTCGTGATGGTTTGTACAGTATCCCTCCACGCACGTGTGCGTGTGTGTGTCTGTGTGTGTGTGTGTGAGTATGTATGCATGTGTATGCGTGTGTGTGTGTGTATGAATGTGTGTGTGTGCGCGTGCATATGTGTGTGTGCTTGTGTGAACAGACATTCACATGTAGCTGGTCTTCCTGTTCTGCTGGGCGCCTCCCAGAGAGGAGCCGTCTGTCAGCTGACAGCCCTCAGCCAGAGGGTTGTCACACACGACAACAACACACAACACACAACCACGACAACACACAACCACAACACACAATCACAACACACAATCACAACAACACAATCACAACAACACACAGCCACAACACACAATCACAACAACACACAGCCACAACACACAATCACAACAACACACAGCCACAACACACAATCACAACAACACAATCACAACAACACACAACCACAACACACAGCCACAACACACAACCATGACAACACACAGCCACAACACACAACCACGACAACACACAGCCACAACACAAAACCACGACAACACACAGCCACAACACACAATCACGACAACACACAACCACAACACACAACCACACCAACACACAACCACGACAACACACAGCCACAACAACACACAGCCACAACACACAACCACGACAACACACAACCACAACACACAATCACAACAACACACAGCCACAACACACAACCATGACAACACACAGCCACAACACACAACCACGACAACACACAGCCACAACACACAACCACGACAACACACAGCCACAACACACAATCACAACAACACACAGCCACAACACACAACCACGACAACACACAGTCACAACACACAATCACAACAACACACAGCCACAACACACAACCACAACAACACACAGCCACAACACACAATCACAACAACACACAGCCACAACACACAGCCACAACACACAACCACAACAACACAGCCACACTCACGTATGGACGAGGACTTCTGGTGTTTTTCCGCAGACTAACACGGGACATGGAGTGGATTCTTGCTGATTCAGCGTGCTGAGATTTTAGGGAGACAGCATAAGAGGCTGATGTTTACAAACTACGCTTCAACTGTCGAAGGTTTTCTTACAGTTAGGGTGATGTCACCTGTGTAGTAAGTTGAACTCAATACAATGTGGTTTGACACAATATAATACAAACTATTGTTGCTCCACACAACATTACAGTACAGCACACAACTTGGCACTACATCATAGGAGTGTCATTGACATGAATGATGTATTTTACACCCATCAATTTCCTAAATCTACCACCTTGAAGTCACAAGAGGGCACAGAGAATGCTGAAGAGGCGGTTTTGCAGCCCCCCCTCCTCCCCTGTCTGTATAGATATATACAGGATATATATATATATATATATATATATATATATATATATATATATATATATATATATATATATATATATATATATATATATAAGCTCTTCATGCCTACACTCAAAAGTAGCTGACTGTGTGTGGGTTGAGAAGATGAATTGTTTGCCACATGCTCTTTTAAATCAAAGGCGAATGGGAGACTCTGCTTTAATCATATTTCACGCCGACCCCACTTATCTTCGTCGCCTATTGTTTAAGACCCGTCATTGCTGATACATCGGGCTTCAGTGTTACAGCCTCTCTCAAAACCTACACACACACACACACACACACACACCATCCCTAAATATATATTCCAGAACACAGCAACAGCAGCCACTGGACATGCAGTACTGCACTGCAGGACTGCTCTTTGCAAACACTGTCAAATACTTGGGTGCACTCGATTTGTCTCACCAGCATCACTCTGACTAATGTCTCGGTGACAAGCACTACAGTAAACGCTAATTGTGAAACAAATCAGATGCTCGTCCTTTTCTGTTATATAATGAGGTAATAAACACTTGACCTCTGATTGACCTTGGTCTCATGTATGCTGTATTAAGAAGTATATTTCAGATTGGTTCCTGCAGCTGTCAGTGATACTTACATTGCCAGTGAGATTACTCATTAATTTGTGATAGACAACTGGGAAACAAATCCTGGAATTGCGCGAATGCAGTCGGTCAGCAATTCATGCTTTATTAATGCACCACTTTCGGCACAAGTATAACCTTTGGTTGAACGGAGTTGTTTTACAGAAAGATCCATTTTCTGTGTGGTGTGTTCTGCCCCGGGCGTCCTGGGGAAGCGGAGCCAGGAGAACACCCAGGTCCTGGGGAGGCGGAGCCAGGAGAACACCCAGGTCATGTCATTACACCAGAGGTGTGGGTGGCTGGGGTCCACAGCCTCGCCAGCTTGCATGTCTGTGTGTGTGTGTGTGCTGGCATGTGTGTGTGTGTGTGTGCGTGTGTGGGTGAGGGGAGGGGGGGTGTTTGTGTTCAGATGTGTGAGCAAGTGACAAGGAGACAGAGGGAGCTGTGTGTAGATATGTGTGTGTGTGAGTTGAGTGAGTGAGTGGGCGGGTGTGTTTGGATGTGGGAGTGACACAAGTGTTGTGTATGTGGCTGTGTGTACGTGTGTGTAGGTGTGTGTGGGCGTGGGTGTGTGTGTAGGTGTGTGTGTGTGAGTGAGAGACAGAGAGAGCTCTATTTCGACCCGGTCCCTTAGGAGGGCCCAACACAGAATGAACATTCTCTTTATCTGATGTGTCTCAGTGTGAAATGACTGTCAGCTGACAGAGGGATCTTTCTTTCTCTGTTGCTTTATACACACAAACGCATGGATACGTGCACACACACACACACACACACACACACACACACACACACATTCTCTGTCTCTCTCTTTCTTTCAGTCTCCTTAATATAAACACCCACAAACTCACGCATTTGGAAAAATACTCACAGCTCACACACATATTCACAGAAACACACAAATCCCTCTTTGCAACAGAAAAAAAGAAAAATTGCCATGCAGGTGAATAGCATCGAAACAGTAGAGGAGTCATGACTATCAATTCAGAAAGACAAGTAATGTGGAAGAAAACTAAGGTTGAACTTTTACAATGCTGACATTAACAGTGCTGCCTGGAGATTCCAATCTATCTCAGCCTGCACTAAGAGCCGAAGGTTATTTGTTGTACAATAATGGAGCTCATAGACAGCTTTGGATGAGGAAAACATTTCCAGTGGATATAAAAAAAAGAAGAGTTTTGGACGATGCAAGAGCGCGTGGGAAGGCTGTCTGTTACTCTTGAACTGTAAATGTACACAGCCCTCTTGATGAGGTGAGCGCTTACTGAGAGCTGTAAAGCTGGAGGACTCTGCGTAAAGTCTGCCTCTCTTGACACGTCTCGACAAGTTGCCTGGAGCGCCTGGATTCAACCGCCACGTCTACGAGGAAACAAGAGAGAAAACGTGTGGTGTCACCTGAGAGAGAAAAGTGCATGGACGGATGTAGTGTTCTTCTTCGTGTCTTCTTACGCCTGAAGGAGCCCCAGACACTGAAGCCCAGGAGACGCAGGTGAGGAACAGTGAGCAGGTAGAGGGGGGGGGGGGGGGGGTGCTGCCAAGCGGGTCAAATCCTCCCCAGGTCTGTGGACAGTGATAAGGCCCTGACTGCCTCCTGCTCCACACTCATCTAACCCTTTTTTTTTCTCCCCCAAATTCCACCAGCCAAAATCATTTTCATATCCCCCGCTTTGATTTGTAATTCCCTCAAACTGGCAACCGACCGCTGGAAATGGTCTGGGATTTCATGTGCGGAGCCCTGTGTGACTGTCATGCACACACACACACAGTCTGTCACACACACTCACTCACGCACACACACACACAGTCAGTCACACACTCACGCACACACACACAGTCAGTCAAACACACACACTCACGCACACACACTCACGCACACACACACAGTCAGTCACACACACACACTCATGCACACACACACTCACGCACACACATACAGTCAGTCACACACACACACTCATGCACACACACGTACACTCACGCACACACACACACACAGAAGCACGTGCCCACCCACAAACCTAAGCCATGCATGTCTCTCTTAATCAATCAGGCCCTGCCTCCAGACTCCTTCCATTCTCCTCAAGGAGTTAACCTTGATTAGGTCAGTAATACAGTTAGTCAAATCATTTCAAATGACTTTAAACGACTGCTGAACTGACTGAATTGAGATGGAATTAACCTTGCTCCTAATGGTGAACAGGGGGACTTGTTAGGGTAGTTCAAACAATTCTTAATTTAATTTAACCTCTGTTCAAGCAAGCAGGGGGGCTGTGACCCAGCTTTGTTGTGTCCCGACCCCCTACGACGAAACACTTCTGCAGTCAAACAGTGTAAGATTCCTCTCTGGCTATAACTGTGCACATGAAACGAGAAAGGTGGTGAGAGTTCATGTTTGTTTTTCTCTCAGCAAATAAAAAAACGTTCATTTATTCATGAGAATTTGCATTGGATTTCATTTGTTGGCGGCGCGACGGTCAACGAAATTCAATGATGCCTCCCGTGTCCTGTGTTGTGTCTGCATTATGCAGGTGGAGCTGTCCATGTAGACATTTGTCTCTCATGTGAAACATCCAGCATAGCAGGCAAAATAATTGGACATGTATGTAAATATGACAGTCTAGAATGTAATACTGTATGTCTTTGCACGTCCGTGAGTGCATACATAAATAAATACATGTTTATTTAACTGAATAAACAAATTCAACGTCTGTAATTCACTGTGGGTTCTTGTCATGTGACGCCTACAGTTAAATTTGTTGGCGTTAAGGAAATACTTAGTATGGAAGTACTATGTACACTTTGTAAGGAGGTACTACATGTATGTCTAAACACACTATATGTAAATATATTTGTACATACTTATTTTGTGTGTTTGAACTTTTAACTCTAACACTGAATATGCAGATGGTAACCAGTGTCCAAAAAGGGAAGAAAAGAGGAAATAAATGATCAAAAAGTCACAAAAAAGTACGCAGTTTGTAAATATGTACATTATATATTATATACATGTGCCATAGCAATGTCGCTGAGGGAAGATGAGGCCAATTGAAAGCCTGCCCCAGTGCAGCAGAGAGATCCGTTTGACGTGTACCCCCTGGACATCCACTCTCTACGCACCCTTTATCAGACTGTGCTACCCCCTGTGGAGCGAGTCAGGCTTTATCCTGCTGAAGTGTATCTGTGTCACTCCAGACTGGAGGGACACAGATAAGACTGCACACTTGCCGCTCTCCCTCCTAATTGAACACTTAGTACACAAAAGGCAGCCGGGTGAGAACAGACCCGTGAAATAGGAGTGACTGTGGGTTTCAGTTACCTGGAGGATCAGGCATCAGAATGCAGAAAGAGAGAGAGGGAGAGAGGGAGGAGAGAGGAGAAAGATGGGAGAGAGAGAGAGGAGAGAGGAGAAAGAGAGGAGAGAGAGAGAGAGAGAGAGAGAGAGAGAGAGAGAGAGAGAGAGAGAGAGAGAGAGGGGAGATAGGAGAGGAGACAAACAGAGTCAGTAAGAGAGAGGAAATGAGTGAGAGAGAATGCCCCCCGTCGCATATTGTCACAGTAAATAACTGAAATCTATAGATAAAAAATAGTACCAATAACCAGAACACTGTACATGAGAGGAACAACACCTGTGTACAATACCTGAGAGAGAGTGGAAGGAGAGAGAGGGAACAGGGAGAGAGCCTTAATGACCTTTTGGGATTCTGAGGATACAGAAATAACAAGTGAAAGACGTTTTTCATTTTTATTTGACTCTGCAGTCTGATAGACAATGCAGGAAAGACAATCTTTCAGGTTAATGTTCCTAAGATACCCCTCAACGGCCTCCAGCGGCTTGTGAAAAATACTGTTTTTCATCCCAGATCTCCTGATGAACACGCTGCAACATTTGCGGTCGTTCCTTTTGGGAGCGGTGCATATGGACCTGCCTGGTGATAACAGCAAACCTATGGTAGCTGTGCGAAAGAATAGGCGTGTGCTATTTTTCTGCACCGTGCTGCTTTGTTCCGACTGACAGAGTCTGCGGGACTTGACAGGGGCTGGTTTGCTGTCAAACACTGGGGACTGGAGAGAGCAAAGGCCAGCCCAAAATATAGCAACTGTTGTCACGAATACGTCTACATTGCAGGGCAAAGACCATGAAACAAAGTCCAAATATGGCTCCCTGAATGACCTCGATTTCCGACGCGTCATATTTTTCTTTACTCAGTGCAACCCTGCATGTCTTTACGTCACCTCTGTAGTTTAAATGAAGTCGCATATTTAAGTGTCACCACCTGAAAGACACAGGTTAACTCTTTCTTATTATCATCATGTTTTATTAAAACGCTGAGTTGTATTTGTAACGTGCTAATTACGCCACCAACAGTTCACGGGTCGTTGGAGGAGGATGAAAAGCAATGCTGTACGATGCGGTGGCGTTCAAGCCATCAGCAACAGAAAAGCAGCAACTGTCCCGCCAAATAAAGCCAGAACGGAAATCTCCGGAGAGATGCTTCTAGAAAATCCCGCTCAGTCATCTGTCATCGTCAGCATCCTTGAAGCCCAGCACATCATCTATCATAGCTACACCATGGTTCGTTGTTATTTGTGAGAAACCACAAGACTTTTGTGGCAACATCCTAGAAAGAACATTGTTATTGATAGCTGACAGGTGTGAAAATATTCTCAGGGGGAATGTGTGTGTGTTTTGTGCATGGGGGGAAAGGGTCTGGATAAAAAGAACTTTTGAAAGAACAAACTATAAGAAAGTCAGACAAAACACAGAATTGAGAGGCAGGAATGCTGTAAGCCTGGGCTTGATCACATTACATTGTGTCCTTGACACCCTCAGGGCTTGTGCAGACTAATGGGTTGGAAAGGCCCGTGCAGCGAGCTGCAGCTGATTTTTTGCTCCCCTGTTGAGCGAGGGAACCAATGTCCTAATACATCACAGTAAAAAGCCGCTTCACTGTGGCGTGCAGCCCACGACAGATGCCGGGACATCCCCCAACAGCACACCCATCGGATACTTGTCCGCTGTGCATATAACACCATAGGTAATCATTTCAAAGTGCACTTGAAACGTGTACGTAAATGCGACATTGTGTGTTATCCTAGCCTTTAGCTACCGCTCGACTCCCATTGATGTGACAATTCTTCAGCATGAGAGCCACAGAGAAAACGTAGTTACGTATTTCAACAACGAACGCCCATATCACGACTGGATCCCTGGGTTGATTGACAAGGCTCCGACTGTTATTTCTTTCCCAGAGGACGCGGTGTTTTCTCAGAGACAGCAACACATCAAACATTTTTGCTGAAATCAGTTGAGTTCCGCTGGCTTTGTGTGGTCTCCAAGGATTCCTTCTGACAACCCCAAGCTGCTGACACACTCTTGCAACTCGAGGAACATAGGAGAAAAGTTCTCGTTTTAACTCACCGTTATCTACTTCATTATGATCTTCATTTCTATTTTTGAGAAAACGGCTTTTGATGTAGCAACAATCAGTTTCAAAGCCATCAGGTTTGCATGTTTATAATATCAGAAGCACACTGATACTGTAAGGGGTAGGGGGTGGATAGTTTTAACAAGGCCCCAAGTTTCTTAGAGAGAGAGAGACAGAGCTGGCAAACATTGGTGTTATACAAAAGCAAAATGAGGACAAAATGAAAGCCAAATGGCGCACACAGTGAGGGAGAGAGTTGGTGTGTGAGTAGGAAGCAAAGAGAATTATTCTGAGGGAGGAAGGAGGCTCGAGCTGTGACAGTCCCAGTCACCAATGAGCCCCCCCCCCCCCCCTATGTTCCTTCAGGAGGTCTATGTATGGAGAAACGATAACACGCTTATTCCAGAAACCTTACATAAATGGAACACAGATAGACAAAAAATAAAAAACGAATAGACAAAAATGCACTGCTATTATGTAACCGCAGCAAACTATAGTATAAAATGATCCCCAATGTGTTTTTTCATATTTATACAATCATTTTTACAATAGTATTTCTGCAAAGACATCAGGAATGTGCTATAAGTCCACTTAAAACTAAAGGTTGTTTTATATGTCATGGATATGGTTTGGAAACTATGATTACGTGATTACTCACATTGTAACCAGAAGACACGTGGGTTAACTAGCTTATACCTTCAGCTTCACAAGTTTAGACAAACATCTCACTGACAAACCTCATTTAAATCCCCTCTGCCACAAATACAATCATATTAAAAAATGTATAAACAACTTCAACATTCATATTCCCTCGCCACCTTCTCCTGGCACAGAACACCACCCCACTAACCTCTATGTTGCGGTGTCTGTCTTTTTTTATTTCCAGGTTGGGGTTGTCATGGAAACAGCAGCCATTCTGACACTGGAATGTTCCAGAAGTCAAGAAAAAGAACTCTAAAGTTCTCTGGGTTGACATTTACGTGGTACGGAGAACACAGGAGGCGGACTGGAGGTGGAGGCGAACCCTTGGGGGGGCGCTCTGTGAGTGGTGGGGGGGGGGGGGGGGGAGTAAAAACATGTCTCAGGTTTCTCTCCTCTGGTCCACAGTCTTGACCACCAGGACCTTGAAGCATCGTGATCGGTCAGGCAGCGATGACGTGTGTTAGTCAGAGGCGCGCGGCGCACCGTAGCAGAGGTCTGGTTCGCATCCTTTTTCTCGGGGCCTTTCTTGTAGCGGCCAGGATCGCGGTGTGGTGTGAGAGGAGGGTGGGGGGTGTGTGGTGTGAGAGGAGGGTGGGGGGGGTGTGGTGTGAGAGGAGGGTGGGGGGGTATTGTGTGAGAGGAGGGTGGGGGGGGGTGTGGTATGAGAGGAGGGTGGGGGGGGGTGTGGTGTGAGAGGAGGGTGGGGGGGGGTGTGGTGTGAGAGGAGGGTGGGGGGGGGGTGAGAGGAGGGTGGGGGGTGTGTGGTGTGAGAGGAGGGTGGGGGGGGTGTGGTGTGAGAGGTGGGTGGGGGGGGTGTGGTGTGGTGTGAGAGGAGGGTGGGGGGGTGTGGTGTGAGAGGTGGGTGGGGGGGTGTGGTGTGAGAGGTGGGTGGGGGGGGGGGGGTGGTGTGAGAGGTGGGTGGGGGGGTGTGGTGTGAGAGGTGGGTGGGGGGGGGGGGTGGTGTGAGAGGTGGGTGGGGGGGGTGTGTGGTGTGAGAGGTGGGTGGGGGGGGGTGTGGTGTGAGAGGAGGGTGGGGGGGGTGTGGTGTGAGAGGAGGGTGGGGGGGGTGTGGTGTGAGAGGAGGGTGGGGGGGGTGTGGGGTGAGAGGTGGGTGGGGGGGATGTGGTGTGAGAGGAGGGTGGGGGGGGTGTGGTGTGAGAGGAGGGTGGGGGGGGGGGGGTGTGAGAGGAGGGTGGGGGGGTGTCTCACTCTCCAGGTGCCTCACTCTCCATGTGCCTCACTCTCCATGTGCCTCACTCTCCATGTGTCTCACTCTCCAGATGCCTCACTCTCCATGTGCCTCACTCTCCATGTGTCTCACTCTCCAGACGCCTCTCCAGATGTTTCACAGGGATGTCAAGCTGGCTGTGTGTCTCCAGCACCCACACTTCTTCCCTCCAAACAGACACTCAGACCATGAGGCGGACTGTCCACGAAGAATACAGGATTTTCCATCTCAGCCACCTCGTCACGATCACCACAAAAGAAAACAGTTTGTTTTGCCACACAAAGATAGAATGCTGTATCTGTGTCCTAGCATACAAACGCCAGTGTGTACAATAAGCGCACGAATAATGATATCATGAGACCTCAACATGCTAAACTGGCTGAACTAGACATCTACCATAAAATGATCTACACTCCAATCATGATTCACGTCCCTAATCCACCCTGAGGTTGCGACAGAAAAGCCCTCTGTTGACAGTGGGCCCCGTGACTAGTGGTAGGAGTGTCGAGAGCTGCTTGAGACTGAATTGGACTTGACTACTGTTGCTCAGTCATCACCCCTGTAGATACTCTATCTGGGAGGTTCCCATTCATCACCCTAGGCTGCTTGGGCCTCGCCGACACGGTGTTTATGCAACTTAAAGAGCTTTCTCGCTTCTGTGCTGCAGTGATGTATAGCCTGCTAGCACAAAACAGATGATGTGTGCAGGGAGGGACAGACGAACAGATGAGGGCCATGGGCGATGGTCTGTGCTGTGCTTGTGTGACAACGTGTCAATATTCATCCGTTCGTTCAGTTTCTGCTTGATTTGTTTGACTAAATCTAAAAGTTTGAATGTCTATGGTCTGATAAGGACAAGACTAATTGTAAAACAACTTGTTGCTTGAATTGAACGAACATAGTGACCTGCCTTGATAAATGCTTTACCAGCTCTGGCGTTAAGATAGAAAATAATAAATAATAAAAAAATAATATAAAATGTTATAGAGATAGATCTGTGAGGAAAAATTCTCTATTGGTCAACTCTGTGAAGTTATGAAGGTGAAGCTCACTTCTTGACAGAGCAAACACACAGAATTACTGTACCACCATGTCACAGCGTGACCTTCAGTTCAGAAAACCGCAGAGAATCAGTCATGTTGAAAGACATCAATGAGACTCTCCGCCAGGTCCATCCCCCCCCCCCCCCCCCCCCCCCCCCACCCGCTCGCTCGCCCCGCCAGGATGCGGAGAGAGCAGAGAGAGCCAAGCTATTCCAAACAGGTTAATAACCCGTCTCTCCTGCGGATGCCTCAAATTGGTTTCTATTGACACCTGCTATCTTCCCTGCAGATGGAAAAGACCTCATCAGGACTGACGCCTCCATGGGAGGTTAACATCTCTTTAGAGAAGACGCTGGACACATTAGACAGCCCCGGGCCCTCGTATGAGAGATCACGTTGGAGAGACTTGGTGTGGTGCGGCTTCAGACTTTTGGTTTTGTTTAAGATGCAGCCTTGTGTGGTGGGTGTACTCCCTAGAAGCCTTTTTTAAACGGTGAATACTACTCTTGTTTTGATGAAAAGGTTTCAGTATTAAAGGTCTCAGTTGATCCTTAACGAGATACAGAAATATAGTAACATACTGTAGATAAATATGATTTTATTTCCTGTTTCGTGCAAGGAAACTGTTTTGAGTATGAAATACCCTACATGAAAGCAGAGAGAGATGGAGAGAGAGGGGAGAGAGAGAGACGGAGAGATATGGAGAGAGAGGGGGAAAGAGAGATTGAAATGGAGAGAGAGGGGGAGAGAGAGATGGAGAGAGATCGAAATGGAGAGAAGGGGAGAGAGAGAGGGAGAGAGATGGAGAGAGATCAAAATGGAGAGAGAGGGAGAGAGATGGAGAGATTCAGATAGAGAGAGGGAGAGAGAGATGGAGAGATATCGAGATGGAGAGAGATCGAAATGGAGAGAGAGGGAGAGATGGAGAGATTCAGATAGAGAGAGGGACAAAGACATGGAGAGATATCGAGATGGAGAGAGATCGAAATGGAGAGAGAGGGAGAGATTCAGATGGAGAGAGAGGGAGAGATTCAGATGGAGAGAGATTCAGATGGAGAGAAAGGGAGGGAGAAATGGAGAGATTCAGATGGAGAGAGAGAGGTAGAGATGGAGAGAGAGGGAGAGATTCAGATGGAGAGAGAGGGAGAGATGGAGAGATTCAGATGGAGAGAGAGGGAGGGAGAGAGAGGGAGGGAGAGATTCAGATGGAGAGAGAGGGAGGGAGAGAAGGAAAGGGAAGTGGGAGGAAGAATGAAAAGAGCTCGCCACCTCAGCAGTTTGTCATGATGGAGAGAGAGTTTGGGACACTGTCTGCTGACACTCCTCTGAACGACGTGCTTCTGTCACACCATGACAGGAGTGGGCTTGCTCGCTGGTCCTCTGAGCTGAATCTGAGTGCTGTCAGCAAGGTGTGGGCCTGGGTGCTAATTCTGCTCCAATCAAAGCCAGCTTTGATGCCATTTTGGAATTCAGAACAGGTCACTGAGACCTTGTGAGAGAGCAACACACTGCCAAGGAAATGCTCTCTTTATATCGCTCTCGTTTTCTCTCTCCCCTTCCCTCCTCTTGCTCCTTCTCTTCTTCCCTCTATCTCCCTCTCCCTCCCTCCCTCTCTCTCGCTGAGCTCTCCTCCCCTCTTTTTCTTGTCTCACTCCCCATGGATACGGAAACAGCAGCAGGCTTTTTCTCTCTTCCCTGGCTTCTCTCTCTTGCAGAGAGATTTGGGTGGTAGAGTTTTTCGTAGTTGACCTTCAACGTGCAATTAAGAGGGAATGGACCCGACCAATTACTATGGTTCTGAGGCGGAGCCGCCGGTACAAGGCTTGTTGTCCTGGCAAGCCGAAAGAAGCTGAGGAAGCACTTATTCCCACACTGCGGAGGAAGATGCTACCGTGTAATGGGTTTATATGAATAGTGAGTGTCTAAATCAAATGCATACCAAATGTTGTCCCCAATAAGCACAGCAAAGGCCTCTGGGTTAAACAACATTCTGCTTGCTATAACTCAAAACAAACTGTTTATATTTTTCGCAACTCCAGTCCAGATATACACCGCTGTTGTAAACATACCCTACAGTTCTGTACCTTATAGATCGGGAACAGGTCTAAGGTCCGCTTGTCCTCCTCACAAAATGTATCACAAAAGGGAAAATCTATCACAAGGTGAATTTGTTTTCCTGAAGCTTTGACCTTTTTTTCCGATGGGTACTCTGAGCTGGCTGGCTGTTGGGAACTGTTTTGACGCTAGTCTGTTTGGACAGTTCTGCACCTTGAGATCTGGAGCCCGGCCACAGAGGGTAGCAAGAAGGACAATACAGAGAGTCTGAGCGCTCCCTTCATCCACTCAGCCTCAGAGACGCTAAGCTTTGTCTCAATGTAGAACTTAACGATTTCTTGGTGCTGTGCAGAAGTATTTTCAGGACAGCCCGACAGGGGAGAGAAAAGGATGGTAGCGGAACTAAACACCAAAGCAACCTGGCTTTGGCTGTCTGAGGTGTTACAGAATTGATCCAGGTCCCTGTACAGACAAGATGCAAAACTCGCTTCTGTAAAATGTGGAACTCCTTTTGGAGGATTTGGGATAGATTAAAAATGGTGTTTGCACAAGTCACTGTGATAATACTAGAGTAGAATATGCAAATTACTTGGAAAAAGACACCCTAATAACCTGCATTTTCAGGGAATATTACAAAAAATAACCAAATGGTTTATTTCATGTTGATACATTCTTGGACAACACCACAGAATCATTGCATGAGTGGCTAAACGTAAATCTCTCCCACAACATGGCACATAAGCAGCAAGGGCAACATGAAGATACTCAAGTACAAACTGTAGAAAACATACATGCTTTGTCTTTTTTTTGTGTTTTGTTTTTAAATATATATTCATCTTTTTTTTCTTCACAATGGTCCCTATGTCGCGGAGCAATAGGAAACTCTAAGACAAATTAAAGCCATATTCTGCCCAGTGAGAAATCACTGCACGTCAAATAGAACGGAAAACAGGATCGGACAAGCCATTCGGAGAAGACAGGTGGATCAACTGTGTTGTGAGGTTCTCATATTTTGTAGAAACTTTAACATCAAACATAGCAGGCATGCATTGACAACCTTGTTGTCTCTGAATACCATTGATCACTGGAGTCTTCATAGAAATCCGTCAAAGCATGGATTGAGCTCTCTTTTAGTCATCTAAACACAGTTAATGGTGAAATACACAACAGATGTAAAACAAGTACGTGGTTCAAGAGACACGTTAGGTAATGGGACAACAGGACATTCTCTTCCACAGGCAACCGGTAACAACAATTCAACACGAATCAGTAAAAAAACACAAAATAACCCTTTTCTCAAAGTATCAAAGAGAAGAATATGGCTTTAATTATAATGTGCATCCAAGAAGCAAGGACAACCAAAAATAGATTAATCTTAGAAAACCCACAACAAAGGAAACATAAATAGCAGAGGAACCACACACTTGTCAACGTGAAGTTTGAAAAAACTTGCAGTTTGGAAGTACATTGAGGAGAGGAGGCAGCCCCAATGTTAAGTCATTTTCTTGTGCATTGCACCTTTAGAGACACTCTGTGAGTAGGGGGTGGGACTGCCCAATGGCATCCGCAGGGCACTGGCCCCGCCCCCTAGCAACCCTGGAACTCCGTGAGCCTCCAAGGTAACCAGGATGTGTTTTGTCCAAGGAAGTAGAGCTCAACCTGTTGTTTTTCTCATCATTGAGTGTGATGTTTTTTTTTTCTTTTCTTTTTGTTTCTTTAAATTTTTGCAGAGCTTAGTCTTGGTTTTTCCATGTTTTTTTTTTCTGTCTCCAGGCTCTCTGGTTAAGTTTCAATCAGGATGTTTGTGAAGACCTCTGCCAGTGTTTTCTAATGAAAGGAAAGTTCCGGAAGTTTGCTCTGCCCTGAGACCTGATTAGACAAGAAGAGGTGCACATGGACGCAAACCATTTTTTTACATTCCCCTTTGACAGAGGGGCATGCGATTAAGCCGCTCTATTCATCACTCTATTCATCACTCTATTCCCTCCAACCTCACTCTGTTTCTCTCTATCTCTCCCTCTCTCTTCCTTTCTCCAGTGGAGGTCTTCAGATCTCAAGGTCATTGTAGCTCACGTACTTTGTCTTGGCGGCCGGACCTGAGCAGAGAGACAGAGGGAGACAGATTAGGATTTGGTCATTCAGACTTCATTGTGTGAGGACACACACTGTAGTCTCGATCAAACATGCTACCTTAGCAAACATCCTGTGAGATTTCCCTAAAGTCTTTCAAGCGATAACGATATTTGGGGGACATGTTGACAACCCAGCACTGACTCATTAGGTTAGCAAACAGGTGGCCACAAGAAGCCACTCATATTACTATTATGTAACGCCTCTCTCACATCCTACAACCAGCACTGTACATAAGGCCAAATGGGATAACAATCATTTGACTTCCTTGGAGAGTACAGTACTAATTTAAATATGTTAGGACGTTAGGACTGGCATTTCCCATTTTCCAAGCTGATTCTCTCTAACTCTCTGAGAAGTGGATCCAGAGAGTGTTTGGGTTGAACTCTGCGTACTCAATACAGTCGTCAGTTTGACTGAAAGGTGATGAAGCAGCCAGACAGTCGTTTGAAAACACCAGCGACCCCCGATACTGACTGTGTAAGACAGGAGGAGGATGAAGAGGGACAGAGTCTTGAGAAAGTGACCTCTGGTTGTTTCTGCGGAGCCCGGACGCTCCTCCGCCACGACACAGCTCCTCTCCAGCTAATGAAGGTTCAGAGAAGCTATTACCTCCCCTGCTGACCTCAGGCAGCACATCTTGAAGACGGCGCTGGGCTAAAAACGTCTTAATGGGCCTTATCTATCAGCCCACCTCCACAGGGAGGGGAGACTACACTTATCTATCAGCCCACCTCCACAGGGAGGGGAGACTACACTTATCTATCAGCCCACCTCCACAGGGAGGGGAGACTACACTTGCCAATCTCATGCCAGCTGCGGAAAACAATCACATCTGGAACAGGCAACCTGTGAACCAAGACCCCCATCCTTTTAGCTATTTCAAATCTCCCATGAACCTGCCCCTGCAGCACATCCAGTGACAGATGGATTTAACCCGAACCAGTGCAGAATCATCAATCACGTCCTGAAGATAAAGGGAAATGACACATTATGCTTATTAACGTATGACAGTGTCATTGCCCATCCTGACTTTGTCATAATGGGTTTTTATTCTTAAGGACATCAACTGATCCAACATGAGCCATCACTACCATGGTCGGGTATATGCTAATGGACTGGGATTAGAACAGTGGCAACATCAAGAAAGAGATCATATTAATCATAATAAGTTTAGCATTTAAGCCTCTTCTTTTGGCAAAGAGATGACGGCTCACAATACGTGAAACTGGATGTAAGTCGTCCCTACAGGATGTCAAGCCTTCATCACAGAATTACAGAACACATGCTTAGCATGCTGAGCCAAACCAGACTCCATCAAACAACATTGTCTTCTGTAACTTTGCTGTTTGAACAGGAGTCCATTGACACTGCTCGTCATTAACTGGGTAATGAGAGCTGTCTGGCCACAGTACAGTCATCACTTATTAGTATCATGCGTTTAAGAAGCTGAGGATAACATGCTAATGCAGCTGTGCGGCTAACTGGTGCCCTTAGAAGTGGAGTGGGAGAGTCAGGAATCCAGAATCTAAGTTTAACTTTGTGTGGCTCGAGTGGTTTGAAAGAGAGAAGGGGAAGATTCTTCAGGCTGGCAGACGTGACCTGTGGGATTCACGGCACAAGGAACAGATCTGCCACAGTGCTCTTGACAGGAGACCCTCCTAAATTAAATATACCGTTCGGCCTAAAACCGGGCTTGCTTTTTGATTGGTTTTGCCGGTGCTATTTATATGCATCGCGTCCTACTGGTTAGAGAATGATGAATGAGTTATCTAATGTAACATTGTAGTTATGACACACCAATGAATAATCAACTGAGTTATGAGTGAGAAATGTCTCTTTGCTTGTTAAGTTTGCAAAACGGATCATACATAGAAGAAAAAACAGGGAAAATTGGAAAGAAACTCGTATCCTCTTTCTTGTGGAGGCGTAGTGCCGACAGCGTTGGAAGAGCCTTGTTTCCGGACTCAGGAGGAGCAGCAGTTGGGTGTTTTTCGCCCGGGCTGGAAATGTTCGGGAAGGGAAGGGCGGCGCAGAGCTGTGGAGGGCAGCCTGGCGAACATTACCCAGAACAACAGATGGCGGCGTCGTCTGCAGGGAGACGTAGAGACAGCACACTGTGTCTGACGCTGCTGCCATAGCGATCCTAGCCTCCGCTGTCTCAACGACTCAGCTGTCTGGGCTCACCCTGTGCTATTTTGAAGTTACGGATGAATGTCAAATTCGGACTCCCTCCCTCCCTGATTTAAAATGATAAAAAGGGAGTCAGGTGGCTGAGCGGTTAGAGAATCGGACTAGTAATCAGAAGGTTGCTGGTTCGATTCCCCGGCCGTCCGAAAAATGACGTTGTGTCCTTGGGCAAGACACTTCACCCTACTTGCCTCGGGGGAATGTCCCTGTACTTACTGTAAGTCGCTCTGGATAAGAGCGTCTGCTAAATGTAAAATGTAATATAAATCAAAATGCTGACTTTCGCAGACCGTGTGAACATATCGTTGGGGTTGGCGTTGAACCCTAGGTAAGAAAGGAAAAGGGGTCTGGGCTGTGGGGCTGTGGGTGTGTGTAGGGGGGTGAGGTGAGGCTAAAAAGGAAAATCCCTTGGCACTGTCTTTTATAACCCCCTTAGGGAAGTGGAAGAGAAAGGTGGGTACCCCCCTTCAGGCACTGCACCCAAAAGTGAGTGTATAGCTGTACCCCGAGAGCCCTTACACCGTACATACTGTGCACAATGTTCACCTGCTGCAGACCATAGAATGAAAAGAGTTCCCTACATTAGGATTGCAGTGTATTTGCCAACATTTCATTCTGTCTCTGACCTTTCTGTCTCCGAGAGTTCCGTTAGAGCGCAGAATGCTGCACATCAAAGCCTACTTTACTGATATGAAGCTTGCGCAAGTTCAGTCAGGCAAGACCGATCCCTGCACTCGGGCTTAATCGTAGTGTACACTACTCACTCCCCCCGCTAAGAACGCCCTACCTTCCCCCGTTCCCTTGTTGGGCGGTCACTGGGGTTCAGGTCGATTAGCGCTCCCGCTATCAATTAATGGCGTCACATGATCTGTGCCTTTAAATATGATTCTCTCCCTGTGTAGTTTGTCCATGCTATCAAGTGCGCGACCCTCCACCACCCTGTCGCCTCCCAGTTCCTGTCTCAGTCTTCGGCTTGATTGGTCGTCGGCTGCCGCCACCGCCACCAGTGTCTGGTCTCATTGGGGGGTTCTTCTTTGGGCGTTGGGCAGGCGCCCGTTGATCTATATAATTCCCCGTGGGGTTCAAGCGCCAAACACCATAGTACATTTATGATTCTGTAATAAACATCTTTCACTCATCCCAGTTCTCTCCTGATTGAAGTTCCGATGTTCCGGAGATGTGATTTATCTCTCCGGAGGTGAAGGTCAAAGGGGAAGCTTCTGTACCCTGTACATACGGATATTTTATAGAATGCGCATGAATTTAGATTAGACATTATAGGTTTTATAGAGAATTTAAATGGGTCCCTATGGGCAAAGGGTCTTATCTTAAAGGGGATATTTAACTGTTATAAAATTTTTAAAGGGGATATTTAACCTGCTTAAAAATGAATGTTAAGCTCATGGATACATTGTGACCCATAGAATAAAGCCTGTTAGCATGTCCTATATGGAGCATTACCTACAATCACCCTGAAACACTTCAACTCTGCCACTCAAATAGATTGTTATATTATACCCCCCCCCTCCCAGCCCTAGTCCACTCTCTCCCCCTCCTCATGTTAAAGTTATGAGTGAATTCAAAGGGGATGGAGATAAATAGCCGTGCAGACTTCATTAGCATCCCTTTCACACCCTCTATCCAAGCCTCCCAGAAATGGAACAAGGTCATAACAAAAAGTAAAAGTAGAAGATTAATTTGGTCTTACCTCTGATAAATTATGAGAATTAGCCTGTTGGAAAAAAACATTATTTGGTGAGTAGTCTCCTAGACCCCAGTGGGAATAGGAGAGAGCTGGTAATTTGACCAAACACACACCCCTGAATTTCCTTGTGTAAAATTTTGTGTGACTAGTTTTATCAAAATGAAATACAATGCTTATAAAAGTTGTGAGAACATTAATTGATTTGGTAGGACTCCAAAAATGTCATTGGCAATCAAAGTCAACATCAACATCAAAGTTTAAATGCAATTTGACTTGATTCAATCTTCTTCCTCAAAATTAAACATTAATGCGTTGTTGGGCCAGTAGTGTCGCCGTGCCGACCCACCGATCCTGGGTGAACTGAATCAGTTTTTTGACTCTCGATGCATGCTACAGTATTCATGCCATTTGCCATATTCTAAAGGTATTTAATTAAAAAAGAAATATATTTTTTAGGAAACAACGACACACATTCACTCGTTTTCTAAAGTTGTCAAGTGCATATACAAATGTTTTCAGGAGAACAGGTAGAGGAACTATTCTAATGGTTAATAAGTGCCTGGTAAGTTTGTCACTTAAAACAGTGTTCAACGTTTAAAAGGTTTGTGAGAAAAGGAAAAACGACACTGTGTGCACATTTCTGCCTGACTGATCTCTCCATCTGTTACCAGTGTCTCTCTTCTCCAGTAATGACACTTTCCCCCAATTAGTGAACATACAATATACTGTCCTTGAGCAACATTACTGTGCAGTACGGACATGTTTAAATGCAATATGTGTTCTTATGTGTTATGTTCTAAAATATTAAGAAGAATAACTTCCACACACACACAAGCACACACACGATACAGTTTCATGCTTCACAGTTGCTAAATGTGAGAGTGTCTGCTAAAAATGACTAAATGTAAATGTCCTGTCAGTCCTGATTTACAGTTCTGTATGTGACTGAAATGAGAAGGAAAGGAAGGATGGAAGAAAGGAAGGAAGGAAAGGAAGGATGTGTGTTCCCTGGCTTATGTAGACAAGTTTGAGAAGTCAAAGGGGTCAGTCCAAATTTAGTACTTTCCCTTTAAGGAGTTCGTCATCTGAAGTTATTCATCGACCCCGTGAGTCACGCAGCAAGTTGACTTTAAAGATGAGATTCATAGCTGTAAGGACTGATGACTGACCGTCACTGTCCTTGTCCCAGCATGGACTGTGTGAACTTTAACAGAATGTGTAACACTTCAGACAATGTATTCTTTCTCTCTTTCTTTCCCTCCCTCCCTCCCTCATTCCTCCATCCCTCCCTCATTCCTCCATCCCTCCCTCCCTCATTCCTCCATTCCTCCCCCTCCCTCATTCCTCCCTCATTCCTCCCTCATTCCTCCCTCCCTCCCTCCCTCCCTCCCTCCCTCCCTCCCTCCCTCCCTCCCTCCCTCCCTCCCTCCCTCCTCCATTCCCCCTCCCTCATTCCTCCATTCCCCCTCCCTCCCTCCCTCCTCCATTCCCCCTCCCTCATTCCTCCATTCCCCCTCCCTCCCTCCCTCCCTCCATTCCCCCTCCCTCATCCCTCCCTCCCTCCCTCCCTCCCTCCCTCCCTCCCTCCCTCCCTCCCTCCCTCCCTCCCTCCCTCCCTCCCTCCCTCCCTCCCTCCCTCCCTCCCTCATTCCTCCATCCCTCCCTCATTCCTCCCTCCCTCATTCCTCCCTCCCTCATTCCTCCATCCCTCCCTCCCTCATTCCTCCATCCCTCCCTCCCTCATTCCTCCCTCATTCCTCCCTCCCTCATTCCTCCATTCCCCCTCCCTCCCTCATTCCTCCCTCCCTCATTCCTCCATTCCCCCTCCCTCCCTCCCTCCCTCCCTCCCTCCCTCCATTCCTCCCTCCCTCATTCCTCCATTCCCCCTCCCTCCCTCCCTCCCTCCATTCCTCCCTCCCTCATTCCTCCATTCCCCCTCCCTCCCTCCCTCCCTCCATTCCCCCTCCCTCATCCCTCCCTCCCACACTCACTGTTGGGGTCGACGTTCTCGCACAGCTCCGTCTTGGCCTCCCCGTTGGGCCGGTCGCTGGCCTTGTGGGAGAGACGCGACGACATGGTGGCGGCCGTCACCACCGCCTTGAAGCTGCGCTTCCTCTTCTGCACGTTGAGCTCCGGGTGGAAGATGATGACGTACACCTTGGGCATGTAGAGCATCCCCAGAGCCACGGAGGCACTGAGGTTCATGGAGATGGTCAGCGTTGTGGTCTGGATGTACAGCTGTGGGGGAGAAGCAGAAGGTGGCCCACATGCCGTTATTAGCACGGTTTAAGGATCGGTGTTTCTTAGATACTATTATTATAATTAGACCGATACGCTGTTCTTATTGGTCCAGAGAAGTTCTCAGAAGTCCGCAAAAACGTTTGCAGACTTTTGAACGTTCGCAGAGGTCTGCAAACGTTTTTACGGACCTAGCAACAAGCGGTTGCCTTGGAGATGTTGAGAACATGGCGTCTGCTTTTTCATTTTTTTCTGCCAGATTATTGTTGCAGTATATAAGAAACCAAACATGGACTTTGGACAGGTCTGCAAACACGTTGTCGCTTCGATTTGTTAGGATTAGGGTTAAGGGGTTAGGGGTCAACCTACGGTCTCAGTCCAGAAACGTTTTAACAAATCTCTGCTTACAAAGGCGTTTGCAGACCTGTTGAAAAGTCCATATTTGCAGTTTAACCATCATCCTGTATAGGCAAAAGCTTTTGAACTCCGGGTCAGGGTTGTTGTGTCAGCTGGGGAGACAGAGGTAGGAGGTGAACTCTATTGAGTTAGCTGTCGGTTTAGTAAGGTTCAGGAAGGGTCTTGGTTTTATGACCACTTGGGATTCAAACCCATGGTGTGACTTACAGTATAAGGTAGGTGGTGGTTGGATGTGTGGCTGCAAAGGTACCAAAGCACAGAAAACAAGTTATAAGCAGAGATGGGAAGTACTTTGTTACTATACTTAAGTAGATTTTTCTGGTATCAGTACTTCACTATTTATTTTTCTGACAACTTTTTACTTTTACTCCTTAAATTTTTTCACAAATGTCTGTACTTTTTACTTCAGACATTTTCAAGCCAGACTCGTTACTTTAGTTTGTATCTGTATTTGGTGGCATGATCTCTCTCTCTCTGTCCTCTCCTCCCCTTTCACTGTGTGTGAATTTTTTTTCCTCCAAAAGTTGTTAAAAAAAAATATTTCAAAAAAAGGTTCCCCCCCAAAAAAAAAGTTTCTAAAGGTTGAAAAAAAAAGTTTGAAACCTTAATACATTATTACATTTGGTCCAGTTACCAGCGTGACATTAAAACAGCCAGTAGTAATGTCTACTTTTTACTTGAGTATGTCAGAGCCCACACTTCTTTACTTTAACTTGAGTGAAAAAGTGTAGTCAGTAGTTCTAATTTTACCAGTGTGTTTTTAAACATGAATATCTGTACGTCTACTTGAGTGAAGGATGTGTGTACTTTTACCATCTCTGGTTATAAGTCGCCTCTGCTCTGGAGAATTCTGTCTGAGATTCAAACCCCCACACTGAATGTCACATGAATGGTTTAGGGTGGTTTCATAATAGAACTGAATCATTATTATAACTCTGTTGCTAACCTGGTCTGGAAACAAATGAGGACAACATCCTCACAAGCTTTGAGAAATGTCAATATTTAAACTTCCTCTAATGAATATAAATAAAATAAAAAACTATCTCATGTTAGTTTATCACTTCAAAACATTCACTAAACCAGTACGAGGCGGGCTGGGGCTGGGGATGGGGCTGGGGATGGGGCTGGGGATGGGGCTGGGGTTGGGGAAAGAAATCCCAACCGACAAATCACTCGTTTGGCGCACTGTAAATGTTTCATGTGTTGCTTGCTTTGGCTCTGCAGCGGACGCCATGGCCTGCGAGCTCTCTGACTGCAGCCAGTGTTGAGCGGAATGCATAAAGACGCTGAACCCTGTTTCCTAATAGGATCCCCAGAGCTGCAACAGCGGCTTACTGGGCTGCTGTTATGACGCCCCACACCTTTGTTTCACAATTTCCTGAGTGATATTTGCGCTGGAAGTCACAGGTTGAGCCAGAGAGTAGCCCAGGACCAGGAGCTCACGCCACTGTGACGAACACAGGCATGGGTGTGAAACCATCCAATGCTGTCATCTGCATTTGTCAGACTGCAAATAAGTGCGAATGGCAGAGAAGAGGTGTGTTAATGCGCTCTGAGAGGACACAAGCAGTGTATGTGTGTGTATGTGTGCTGTGGTCGGTAGCTTGGCCTGCTGTAGATTGGCAGAATATCAAGCTATAAACAGAAACACAGCCAAATATGCACTTCGTTAAGAGTTAATAAGCAATGGATTTGCTTTCCTTTTAGAAACCCTGAATATATTCCTCTCAAACAATGCCTGTTACAAAGTTCTTGACTAAGTCACTTATCTATTGTATGTTGTTGTCTCAAGGCCAACTGATTTCTCAAATGAATAAAGAGGAGCATGTCACTTTGCTGCAAGGCTAGGCTTGTACAATCTCATTTGAGAAGGAGACACTTTACAGCACAAAACGGGTACAAGTTGCTTATCGTGCCAGATAAGACTCAAACAGAGTTACAGTAGGAATCAGTGTGATAAGTAGTGAGAACATGACACTTTAGAGCCCAGGTTCTGTCAGGCTTAGCCAGGAGTCCTTTATTAATTGGGTGTTCATCTAATCATGACTCGAGATCTAATCATCCCAGACCGCCATCTTTAGCAAAAGTCAGCAATGTTTAGAAGTTAAAAAAAAGAGCTGAAATAGACTTTAGAAATCATTGTAATAATTCTTTTTTTGGGCTGGTTTCCCAGATGTGGATGATAAAAGGAAGCCAGCGACATGACCTGGGCTTAGCCGAGGGAGTGAAGACAATACAAAGGTTCTAATGAAAGGAAGCATTCGATGACACCATAAGTGTTTCTTTATTACTATGCCACTTAATTATAATAGTGTCCACCTTTACACTTTTGTAATAACATTCAGAGATGGCAAAAGTACACCCATATTTCACTCAAGTAGAAGTACAGAACCTCATGTTTAAAAATACTGATACAAGTTGAAGTACTGACTACACTTTTTCCACTCAAGTTACAGTAAAGAAGTATGGGCTCTAACATATACTTAAGTAAAAGGTACCCATTAGTACTACCTGTTTTAGTGTCACGCTATAAATCAACCTTGAGAAGGTTTTTTTTCACAAACAGTGAAAGGAGAGTGGCGGAGAGGGGAGGAGATAGGAGAACAGAGAAGCCTAAAACAGTAGATTAAAGCAGAGCACAATAGAGTACTGTAGAGTATAGTAGAGTCCTCATCAATGGCTCATAAATGATGTACACTTTGTTTTCTAATCTTTTTTTATTACCTTTCAATTCCTTTTGAAAGGAAAAGTTTATATTTATTTAGACACTTTTTTTTCTCTCCAAAAACCTAACAAATCGACCTTTTGCAGCTTTTTTTCACAACTTTTTTGTTATTGCCTTTTGCCTTGCTGCATGGTAGCTTCGTATACTAGCTTACATTCGTTGTGCGTGATTGCCAGGAAAGGAAAAAAGGCAATGACAATAAATAATATTGATCATGCCACCAAATACAGATTAAAACAAAAGTAACAAGCCTGGCTTTAAAATGAAAAAAGTAAAAAGTACAGATATTTGTGTAAAGTGTAAGGAGGGAAAGTAAAACGTTTTCAGAAAAATAAATGGTGAAGTAAAGTACTGATACCAGAAAAATCAAATTAAGTATATTATCTACTAACAGTAACAACGTATTTGTACTTCCCATCTCTAGCATACAGTGCTACACTGTATTGTCATGTAATCACATAAAGGTTCACATACATAGCTATAACAGTGAGTGATGTTAGCATAATGAATGATTGTGTAGTTACTGTGTACTCTTCAGTGTTCACTGAAAGTTAGGGGGGTCAGTTGGCTGAGCGGTTAGGGAACCGGGCTACTAATCAGAAGGTTGTTCAATTCCTGCCCTTGACAAATGACATTGTGTCCCTGGGCAAGGCACTTCACCCTACTTGCCTCGGGGGAATGTCCCGTAAGTCGCTCTGGATAAGAGCGTCTGCTAAATGACTAAATGTAATTCCACTGTAAGGTGGACGGGACGAGTGGAAAAACATGAAGGATGCCCTCTGCACAACTTGGTGTCACAAGGTCTAAGTAAACAAGAGAAAGTACTGTGAGTAAGAAAGTAAGCACACAGGAGGTAAGTAGTTATAGTAAGTGGGCTGGGGAGTCAGAAGGTATAAAAGTAAGTGAGTCAAAAAGGACAGCATCACCTCTATCTTTATGCCTGTTGTCCACATCTCAAAAGTGCATCAGGAGCATCGCTGCTTGTTAGATGTTTTCAGCCAGAAGTGTGCTCACCCTTAATGTTGTGTAAGTGTTTCATGTGTACTGATTAAAACCTTCAGTATTTGAAGAGTTTCTGTGTTGTTTGGTCTCTGTGGGGAGTGGGCAGGAGCGTAAACAAAGTTAATTAATTAGACTTTCTCCGCATTTGTAAACACAATGTCGGGCTCATTACCGAACCTGGAGCTGGGACAAACTGTTCTGTATCTTGAAACCAGAGTCAAGTTTCCAGTTTTTATGTGTGTGTGTTATTATGACGCATCGCTTTTACTGTTCCGCTAGCCTCTGTGAATTGTTATGTTTCTGTAGCATTTGTTAGGCTGTCGTCACACTAAGCAATATTGTTTTTGCAGAAAAGTCAGCGGCAGACTGGCTTTTTTATTTCCATAACAACATTGGCAATAAAATATGTGTTTTCAAGTTGAGGGTCCTGTTCTGGTGTACACCAAACGCTCCAAGCTCCGCCAAGAAATAAAGAGCTGCGCAACTTTCGGTTGAGGTCACTGATTACAACAGGAAAAAAAGGTTTGTTTCACAGTCATAATTGAAATGATTTACAGTAACTAGGGACGGGGGATTTTTTGCTCAGCTTTTGTTGTCAGTGATCACAAAACGGAAAAGGCATCTGCAAAAAAAATACCGTATTCTCCTAATTTTCTATTTGTCTCCCCTTCATTTTCAAGGCAAACCTGCACATCCACCAATGTTCTGATACCAACTGCTGCCACTTCAAAACAACGTGTGGGGGTGTACCAGAGAGACAAGCTCAGTATCTGAGGAGATGAAAACACCTCTTCCTGGAGCGTTCAACACAGCTCTGAGGTACATAACCTCAAGAAAAATGTATTCTGTCTTGTTCCAGGGAAAACCAGAACTTCATAGGTAAAGGTAGAGCGAGATCAATCGAGAGATAGAGAGATATTGTAAGAGAGTGCGAGACAAGGAGAGATATGAATAGAGAGGGGGAGAGAGACACAAAGAGAGAGGGTGAGAGATATGGAGAGAAAGAGAGTGAAAAAGAGAAAGTGAGAAGGTGGAATTGAGAGGACAGAACTGATGCGCCTCTGCAGACACACTGAAGAACTAAGGAGAACTCAAAACGTATGCTTGAAAGAAAGAAAAAGACAAGTTTCTGCGCTTGAAGAAAAGCTGCCAGATCAGGGAGACAGACAAAACTGCAGGAACTGCCAACACTAAAGAGGGGTGTAGTTGATGGTGCTTCTGAAACCAACACTCGCTCGACACACTGCCAGCCAAACACAACAGAGACCCATGTCAATGGTTGCGCTTTGCTCGGCCAACGACATTATTTAAATCTACTGGGCTATGCCGATGTCCTTTACAGATAACAAATTGGTATAGGGTTTACCCCTTTACCGGTAACCTACAGTAACACTAATCTATCTTTACCTGAACAGCTCGTTCACTAATGTATGAGGTCATGGCCCAGATTAAAGTGTGCATCGTTCCATGTAGACATGAGGAGTCATTGGAATTAGTGCATCATTGGACACAGCATCATTAGATAATTGCGGTAGTGGATAAGAAGTGTTTTTTGTTTGATTAGAGTATCGCAGGTCACATGCAGGGGTGAGGGGGGGGGGGTTAATGCTACACTAGCCATACCTACGCATGGATGACCAGCCAGTGTTGGGCTAACCACCGCAGAACAGCGTACTGCCTGCCTTCATGGCATGTTGAGCCGAGCTAGTTAACCTTGTTCATTTGGGAACATAACCTGACACTTTAGCGAGGAGGCACCTGTGTTCGCTGACCTAAATAAAACAGGCTTCAACGCAGATGGCACGACTAGCATTTTGCTGAGTGGTTTGTAATGGGCCAGTGCTCCCCCCAAACACACACACATGTATACATATACCTGCAGTCTGCATTGCTGGGAGGACATTGTGATGGGCAGGGTCTTCACAGAGAGACCGAAGGAATGTTCTTCCTCAGCTAGAGCTCTGGTAAGGGATGCTGCTTAGAACTCCAACGAAGAATCCAGAATGTATCTATTTGAGCTTAGTTTCAAATGCAAACACAAGTAAGTATAGTTACGTTTTTTGGGGGGTTTTAAATCCTACGCCTACTCATTTGCTTCAAACTGTTTCTCCTAATGGTCCTCTCTGCCCCCGTCTCGCAGCTCCGCAAGGCTTGCATGTGGCTCATCGTTCAGCCTCCCTGATGACTGTCTGACTGGCCGCCCGCCTGGACTCTACCTCACGGCACCAGCCTCCCATCCAGAGCTGAAAGCAGAATTCAACACTGCCAACAGTTCACCAGATAGCATGTTCCATCTCCTTCTCTTTATCTTCGTGTACTCTCTCTCCCTTTCTCTCCCTCTCTTTTCCTCTCTCTCTCCCTTTCTCTCCCTCTCTCTTGTCCTCTCTCTCTCCCTCTCTCTTGTCCTCTCTCTCTCTCTCTCTCTCTCTCTCTCTCTCTCTGCGTCACTGTTTCTCGCTCCATTTCTCCACTTCTGTTTCTCTCGTTAATATAATTATTGTCCTTTCTCCATTTCCATGTTGTACAGTTGGTATTGACGAGGTTTACTTCAGAGGCGGTGGGGCCCGGGGAGAACGGTGACCCCAGCGTGTGGACGATCAAGAGGCAGGGAAGTTAGCAGGTTAAAGAGGCAAGTCACAGTTTCTCTGTTTGGAGCAGCCAAAATAAACTTTCTTTTGCTGCTCAGTATGGCGCTGTATGGAAGCCTACATGGTTCTTTATCACGTTGGGATCTGGCGTAATACAGACTTGAAAATGTGGGGTGAGGAGAGAGCGAGGGGCGAGGAGAGAGTGGGAAGAGGGTTGAGGGAGGGGTCAGAAAGAGGCGAGAAAGAGGTGAGGAGAGTGAGATCCGTGTGGGAGAGGGGGTGTGAAAGCACCACTAGACTGTGGGTGTAGACACGGGTGAAGCGAGAGGTGGAAGGAGAGAAGGGTTAGAGAGGACTGGACATTAAACAGGAGAAAGCTCGCAGTGGAGCCCATGAAAGCCCAGTGGTAATATTCTCAATTTTTCTTCTAAGCGAGTGGGCGAAAAAATGGTTGAGGAGAAGGATGGAGGGCAGAGGGTGATGGAGGAGGGTTAAAAGGTTGTATGGACCAGGAGAAAGACGAAGAAGCTGACCCCACGGGCTAGCCAGCGCTGTTTACCACCGTGGCTTTCTGTGCGGCGACATGGTGCGTTCACAGAGAATCCTGAACAGCCTGAAGGTCTTGAGAGCAAAAGACAGGCTGTCATAACCCGTCAGCAGACACAGATCCCCTGTGCAGTCGTGCAGACACACAAAGATCCACACACAGATCCACACGGCCACACACACACCAACAACACACGCGCGCTGCTGCACAAAAAGGCACAGACACACAGAGAACACACAATTATACAATGAACACACACCCACAGGTATAGACCCAGACCCAGTGTAAAGTAGGACACCTCCAGTAGAGACTGACCCCCCCGAGTCACAGAGGCAGATCAAGGGTGGAGGCAGAGTTTTCACAGGTTTCCATCCCAGTCTCCAGAGGCAAGCCTACTTCAGTGTTGGACGTATCAATATCATACGACCTGCTTTCATAGCTGTGCTATTCAAGTCCCTGAACAACACAATGGCAACCCATTAGTCTGTATGTATTCATCTCTCATGCCCTCCCATCACTGGGTAGATGCCCTGCTTCAGGGCCAGCCCAGGGCTTGGTGGAACCTTAATATCCTTTAAAAAAGGGTTGAAAGGATTGAAGAATCGTTCTTTTCATATGAGAGTCTCCACCTGACTGGGAGGCATGTTTAAATGATGCAAATGTTCAAATCCCAAGCTTTTAAATAAAACATGGAGTCCCTTTATAAGAAGGTCGTTTTATTGACTGATGTGGCTTGATGCGTTTCCCCCTTTGGAAGACAACAGGCTAGCTGTCTGCACAGGACACAGGACTGTATTGATGTTTTGCTTCAAAGTGACTGTGTGTGTGTTGTGCGTCATGTGTGTGTTTGTGTGCAGGTTTGCGTTGCCGGTTTACAGAATCGGGTGTCATTTAAGACTCGTAAAGCTTTTAGACGTATACTTAGTTGCTTTCCTGAAGACAGAAGATGAATTCCCTCCAGTCTGGGATACAGGTCTGTGGAAGCTCCTCAGACAGGCTGGCGGGCTCTCAGGGGAACCGTGCTCAAGCTCAACCATTTGCTGCTTTGCATACAATGTAGCCTTGATGCGCTTATCTTATCACCAGGTGGGGGAGAGTTGCTAGATTAGATGTTTATAGCAAGAGAAGGGGCGAACCTAATGGGCTGCTTGGCAAACATGCTGGGGGTTAAAAATCACACAAACCGGCCTGCACCAAGGCGGCGGTGTGTGTGTGTGTGTGTGTGTGTGTGTGTGTGTGTGTGTGTGTGTGTGTGTGTGTGTGTGTGTGTGTGTGTGTGTGTGCTGTCAGAGCGAAGAACTATGTCCAGTTCACCGAGGGGTTTATATGCTAAACAGTCATTATATTGTGGTGCTCTGGTGCTCTCTATCACAGATGTACACACCAGCCAGCACACGGAGGCTAGCTCCCTGTACCCTTCCCTCACTGCGATTTGTGAAA